>NC_141696.1:598775365-599072521 GCF_964263255.1 Lissotriton vulgaris
TTGCTGTAAGTCCTTCCTCAAGGAATCCGACGGCCCAGCTCGACGAGAACCGGCTTCCCTTGCACCTCTGACCTCTACCCACGTCATCAGCTTAGCTGTGATCTGTGGGTGCGACGAGACCTCGAGGGACCGGCCATCATCAAAACCTGCACGCTTTCTTAACCAGCACGACCATCGAGGTAACTCTCTGGTGAGTGCTCTGGGGTCCGAGAAGCCCCGACCCTGAGCCGCTCCAGCATCGAAGTGCAGTCTCCCAGCATCTCCACGATCTGCGTGGGGCCCTTCTGCTCGCTGCTCAGCACGTTGTCTGGTCACTAGCCGCTGGCTTGTGCCCTTCTGTGACGACATCCGACAATCAACACTGCTGGTCTGGTTGCTCCAGACTGGCCCTTGCTTCCATCTTTGCGAGAAGCACCCCGGACCCTCCTGGTCCACTCAAGACGCCATCTTAGGCCCACCACGTGGCCCTGAGATCTGCCAAGGCTTGTTGCCCCATCCTGGGCCCAGCGACGCCGACAGCATCATCCTTCGTGGGACAGCTCGCACCTCCGCCGTGGTCGCCGACAACGCCTCCTGGTCCGGGAGACTGCAGAGCCTAGCGTCGCCCACTCACCTGGTCGAGGTGACGGCCAACCGGTGCCATCCTGGTACCCTCTGACTACTGACTAGTAGTACGAACTTGGTCCCCTCTGCTTTCAGGTATCAACAATCTCTGATCCAGGCTTGGATCTCTACGAACTATTCATCACTGGTCGCCGGCCAGCAACTCCTTTTCTTCCGGCTCCTGGCTCGTCAGCGAAGACCCCGACGCCTGTAAGACTTGTGCAGCCGCAGCCCTCGTGGCTAGGTAACTCGGCATTTCGGTGCCTGCATAGCCTCTTTACTCTAGGGTCCCGAGTCCCTCGCTTCCGACTTGCCTTATCGGGTCCGCCCGAGACCTTAAACTTTCCGTGTCCTCGGACACTTGTTTTAATTGTGCACTTGAAGTATTTTCCTAAGAGATTTGGTTTGTGCTTAGTACCCTGTCCTCATAAAGAGTCCAGGGCTGTTGTGAATCTTAATAAATATCCTGTTTATTTTCATAACACTTGTGTGGTGTCCTTTCACTGGGTGTTCAAGGGGTACATGTGTGGTAAACAGCTGGCTTAACGCGCCCTCTCGAGTCTTTAGCCTTAGACTGCTCGTATCCACGCTACTAGGATAGCTGGTCTATAGGTTGACTTACAACCAAACACCATAAGGGTCGTTGGAACGATACATAGCGGTCGCTAGAATAGCGAACGTTGCATATCGGGCCAACTTCTCACAGACGGGACAAGCACCGACAGCGGGACGGGACAAGCACCGACAGCGGGACGGGACAAGCACCGACAGCGGGATGGGACAAGCACCGACAGCGGGACGGGACAAGCACCAACAGCGGGTGGGGACAAGCACCAACAGCGGGTGGGGACAAGCACCGACAGCGGGTGGGGACAAGCACCGACAGCGGGTGGGGACAAGCACCGACAGCGGGTGGGGACAAGCACCGACAGCGGGTGGGGACAAGCAGGTAGGAGGTAGGGAAAAGTACCAAGGCAGACAATAGAAGGTGGGGACAAGCCCTAAGGCGGGCAGTGGTTGGAGACAAGCACTAACACAGAAGGGGACAAAAGCACACGGGTGAGAGATAGATGCAGTGAGGGGGCTGGAGAATCACATAAAGGAGACTGTCTGCTAGGACATGCACTCTTACGGAGTGCTTCAACTAAAAGAAAAATGTAGCTCCAAAAGAGCAAGCAGCGAAAGAACACAGTTACTTGGGCCTTGCTCCAGAGGAGGGCAAACACACAAAGGGGAAATTAAGCCAGCACACAATGACCAAAGAGAAGCAAGGAAATGAGAGTGACGATGAAGCCAACCAATGGTAAGCTATGGGTGGATTCAGAGTCCACTATAAGCCAACAAAATTTCTCACAAGCAACAGTGCATGCACTGTCTCAGGGGAGACTTAAAAAGTACCTCCAGAGCGGACTAAAGTTGTCTCAATACTATGAACCGCAAATGTGTGTCTATTTCTCAGACTTCTTCACCTATCACTCCACTAAGCCTTGTCCCCCATAACACAGTAAGCAGTGGTCAAACCGCATGACAATAAAACATTTATTATACAGTCCAGTTAAGTGCAACGCATCCTGTGTTGTGTTAGAGCAGAGGTCTTCAAACTTTTGTAGGTTGAGCCCCGCCAACTGAATTTTTTAAAACGTCGGGCCCCCCCACCACCTGACAGAAATTTCTGGAATCTGGCACACTACATAATTAACCGCCACCTGCATATCCCGGGCCATATGCAGCAAATAATGTTCAACGCAATAGGAGTTTAGTTAACTGTAGGTTTGTGAGTGGGTGTGGTTAATGACAGAGGCTTACAAATAGGTTTGAAATAGTGTAATATAGCTTCTCTGTGCAGACCCAGGGGCTGCTTCCCTAAAGGTACCTCTGAAGACATCCCCCTGGAAGGGTGGCGCTCCCCCCTGGATTGAAGAACTCTGACTTAAGTGTACCCTAACATCTCATTCCACATTGTACACGTCACACCATTGCCCTCAAATCTTTTGGTATTTCTACGTGTAGGACTCTTAAAGTCAACGGGTCTCCTGAGAAGTGCAGAGATGCCAAGGTTTCAGATTGCTATGTGTAACATTTTCATAATGTTAGTGTCTTGTGAGTAACATTTCAATGATTATGACACTTTCTTGCAAGCAAAATCAAGCAAAGAAGTTGAGAGAAACATAAATATCAGAAATCACACCCAGTTGAGCAAGGAGAAACCCTTAAGAAGTCACTGAACTAAAGTGTGCGACAAGACTCAATATTTCATGAATTGGTAAAGCACTTAGTACATGTTTCATTGAGACTTAGATGTGGTCCTAAAATCTTACCAAATCAAACAATAAAAGCACTTCAAATTTGTATTTGATTGACCAGCCTGCACTTAATGAGTTTCACAGATATGTGCGCTTTCCCACCATATATGTTTACAAACCCCTTTGTGAAGTATATACTGCAAAAAGTACTTTATTTTTCCCATAGACCCGTTTGGGTACCTGGCTTCATGAAGAACCAAAATCTTGAACATTCAGGGTTGAAACCCACAGCATTGGCTTTCAACAAGGACAACAACTTTTTGTTTTGAGTCTGGGAGAGGCAGAGAACTGTGACCGTACCCCTAATAAGACTGCACATGCTGCCCACTCTGCACTGATTTCATTAGCCACAGGGCTCTGATCAAGAAGCCCAGTTTGCTCTGATTTTCCTTTAGAATTATTACTGTCACCCTTCACTAAATATTACTGCTGTATTACACTGAATATGAAGGATACTCTGCACGAATTAGGATTCCCACTTTCACTAATTCTCATGGTAATTCTATCTCCAGTTAGCATTTCCACTGTGAGACTGACATTAATTTACTATTAAAACGAAACTCTCAACCAGCTCTCATTTTTCAGCAAGCATTGGAGTTAGGGGATATCGTTTTAAGTTTTAGCCCATACTTGCCATGCTAAAATTGAAATTAAGAGTCCAAGAATGCAGAATTGGAAATTTTTCAAAAAAAGAAAAAAATCTGTGACATGTTGAACACTCAGGTAAAAAATAGTGATTGTTTACATTGTGATATGTGTAGTCCCTCCTACTTAATTGGAAAAGACAAACCAGATTGTGAGAAACACACAAGCACTGTACTCACTCTGGACATGGGACTGATCTCAAAAGTTCTTCAGCCTTCTTACTTTTTACCTGGAATAAGACTAGGAGTTATGGACGGCCGAGGATGCGGGTTCACTTCACTCCAGAAGTTAAAGCGCTGCGAGCAAATGTGTTTATTTATTTGTTGTTATATAGCGCGAAGTTTACCCGAAGGTGTCAGAGCGCTTTACAATAGAATATTACATAAGGACTTCAGAGTACATGAATTACATAAAAAATGAGCTGGTTGTGTGCAGATAAAACTCATTGTTCTCCTCTAACCTCTGTTTCTAGCCCCAAAAACCTTACATGAGAAGTGTGTGCATGCATGTTGAGAACTAAGGTTTGATATTATATTTACATATATAGATATATCCCAAATGTACTTTGCAACAACTCTGAGAGAAGAAGGGGGCGGAGCTTGCTGGCGTCCATGCAAGACGTGTGAGCGCTGAGCTCCTCGCCTGAGCCCCTTTAATATTCGTCACATCGATCCTTTTTGGTGCCTCACTATCCCCAGCGAGGGCGGAATTCGCTTCTACGACCCCTGGAGCTGCTGGGGGCACCTTTCCTGGCTGAAATCGGTGGAGGTGTCGATTACCGGACCCGCGGAGTTTGGAGTCGCGGACCAGGCCGCAAGCCGCGGACTATCCTTGGGGGCTGTCCGCCCTACGTAACTCTACGTGCGGCGTGAGGTTCCTGTGTGGCCCCGCTCTGCCGGACAGCCTACTGCCTGGTGCTGATTCTGGACCGGTCCTCGCCAGTGCGGGTTCATTGCGGCCCCGCTGCCTCGGGAGTGTTTGCTGCGTCCCTTTGGTGGAGACCTGGGGCTACCTGGAGTGACCCACGGATCGGACCGCGGGAAGTGGCGCCCTACGACTGCCGGTTGGCGGGCTTCGCCGATACTCTGTTCGGCCTGTGGACTGGGAGGACACTGGTATTGTGCTACGTGCTTTGGTGTGTACTGGCGCTTCTCAGCACCCGGTGGTGTGGCCTGCAACGTGGTGCGAAGCCGGAGTTTGGATTTCTCCCCCTGGACTAGTCTATGCCACGAGGCCCGCGGCCGCCATCTTTGACCGCCATTCCTGACTGCACTTTGGACTGCTTTGCGTAGTTTGCTCCCCAAGCTCTCCTCCCACGTCGAGCTGCCTCTTGCTCCTTGCTTGGCGCACCTCTGTGGCCTCTGCCATGGGGAAAGGGGACAGAAATCAGCCGAAGCTCACGTTCGAGCAACGGAAGCCGAAGGGCGCGGAGAGCGCTCCTCCGGAGACATCAACTCAGGCGGCGGAAGGCTCGCTCTGTGCGGACATTCGTGAGATGCTCGGCGCCATGGAGAAAAGCCTGCAGGACAGTATGTCTGCGATCGGCTCGAAAATCGACGCCTTATCATTCCGTATGGACAGGATGTCGGAAAGGGTGGACAAACATGCAGAACGTTTGGACATGGCGGAGCGTAGGCTGACGGAAGCGGAGGAGGCCCAGACGGAGTGGGACAAGGATCGCAAGCAATTCAGCCGCCTTCTCCAGGTCATACAGGACAAAACGGAGGATTTGGAAGCGCGTTCTCGGCGTTCCAACATCCGCATCACGGGGGTTGCGGAATCCACCAACACCGGAAAGATGGAACTGTTTGTTGAGAAGTTGCTTCATAAGCTCCTGGGGGAGGACGTCTTCTCCCCCATGTTTATTGTTGAGAGGGCCCATCGCACTCTCGGTCCCAAGCCGCAGCCTGGCCTCCCACCGAGACCAATCATTGCTAAGCTGTTGAACTACAGGGACCGCGACCTGGCCCTCCGCCTGGCACGGGAGAAGGGGGACTTGCAGTTTGAAGGAATGAACATCTCCCTCTATCCTGACTTCACAGCTAGGGTGCAGGAGGAGCGGAAACGATTCGCCCCCTACAAGAAGCAGATGAGGGACATGGGGCTCGACTACGCCATGCTATACCCGGCGAGACTCCGGATAAACAAACAAGGTCATTCGCATTTTTTCACCGACCCGGCTGATCTGAAAAAATCACTTAAAGAATGGGCCAAAGAACAGCGCGACAGCCAGAGGGGTCAGGGTGCGGAGGATGAGGATGCTGTATCTACGGAGGGCCAGGGCTGAACTGTCCCACACTGCATAGCTTGGCCTAGCTGCTTCACTGTGACTGTATGTATTGTATTCCAGTTTTCGGTGTGACTCTCCTTTGCCTCCATAGCACTTTGGTTTGTGACTCTTAAAATGCCTGGTGGGTGGTTGCGACGCGTAAAGGAGCTCGGACTTTTGTTGCCCTGATTGTTCGCCACTCTGTTTGTTCTGCTGCTGGGGATTAGTTGGGGTGCCGATCGCAATGGGGGTGGGGCTGGGAGCGACGACGGTATCTGGCCCTTGTTGGAGAGTGTTGTAGTCTGGCCAGAACCTCTGCCCCTGCGCTTTCGGCTTTTCGACCCTCTAGAGGGTCCTGGGTTTGTAGTGGGGTGTTCCGGGTGGGTTTAGGGTGGGTAGTGCCATGTGCTGTCTGACCGGGTTGGGGTTGGTCGGCTGTGGGTGGGTGGTTGTTGGTAATGCTCAAGTATTGTTGCTGCTATGCTGTTTGGGGTTCAGGGTTGGTTGGGTGGGGGGTTTGTTTTTGCCGACTACTACATTGTGTCTGTCACTCCATATGCTCTGCGACATCTTCCTTTCTAAACTGCCATGTCCACTGCTGAGTCACTGAGTGCGGAGCGCTCCCTGGGCTCTCTGAGATTACTATCCTGGAACGTAAGGGGGCTCAACGACTTTCGCAAACTCAGGAAGGTCTTAGCCTATTTGCAACGCCACCACATTGACCTTGCTTTACTGCAGGAAACACATTTGCCGCTCTCCAGCCCTATGCTGCAGGTGCGGGGCCTCGGCTCCGCTTGTGTCGCTGCGGGGTTCACAACGCATGCTAGGGGGGTGCTCATATGGGCTAATCCCAAATCCCGATTGTCGCTGACCCGTGTGATTGTAGACCCGGAAGGGAGATTTGTGGTTGCACGCTGTGTTGGACAGGGTCATGATCTTTTGCTGGTGAATGTGTATGGCCCCAATTACGACTCCCCGGAGTTCTATGCTTCGCTTGCTGACAGCTGCAGGCAGTTTGTGGGCTCTAGAATGCTGTGGGGGGGGGGGATTTTAACTTGGTGCTGAACCCGGACCTTGACAGATCTGCGGGCCCCCCTAGGTCCCCTGCGGCTTCCACTTCCCTCCTTTTGTCTGAATGCGTGAAGCTTGATTTACTTGATGTGTGGCGGCATAAGCACTCGGGGCGGGGTGGGTTCACGCACTACTCGGCCTATCACAACATCCATACACGCATAGATTATTGGTTTGTTTCCCGCTCTTTGCTAGATATGGTTAAGGGTTGCACGGTACTCCCACGCACGCTGTCTGACCACTCGCCCTTGCTCTTGCTGCTGGTGGCTCCTCCCAGGATGATCCCCCCCTTCACGTGGAGGTTCCCCCCGTACTCCCTCTTGGACGAGGTTTTCAGAGGGGAACTCGCCGAGGACATAGAGACATATTTCGCAACCAATGTGGGCTCGGTTGATAGCGTTCAAGTTCTCTGGGACGCATTTAAGGTCTACGTCAGGGGGATGACTATGGCGAAGCATTCAGGGGTGCTCAAAGCCATCAGGCGGCGCCTGCAATTGCTCGAGACTCAACTTGCTGCCCTGGATAGTCGGGCAGTGGACTCGGGGGACGCGGCTGATACGAGCGAGCTTAAGTCCTTGTTGGATGAATTTCAGGAGGAGGCGGACAGGGAAATTAAGCATATGGGTAAATACGCGACGGCGCGGGTGTATGGGGAGCGGGAGCGGCCTGGTGCACTCCTAGCTAAGCTAATGCGCAACAGTAGGCCCCCACTGGTTATCGAGGAGCTGGTGACAGCTACTGGGGCGGTGGTTGCCGAGGAGCAGGATATCTTGGCGGAATTTCACGCCTACTACACTGCCCTCTACTCCTCTAGGGACGCACATCTCGAGGACGAAATCGACGATTATTTGAGCTACATCCGAATGCCCTTCCTTGCTGACTGGCAGAGGGAGTTCCTTATGGCCCCCATACAGAAGGAGGAGATAACGGAAGCGCTGGAAGGCATGAAATCTGGTAGCGCTCCTGGTGCGGATGGTCTCACGGTGTCCTTCTATAAGGCCTTTCAAGAGCAGTTGGTCCCGTACTTGATGCTTTTGTTCGATGACATTTGCCAGCAGGGCAGCATGTCGAAATCCATGAGAGAGGCGCTGCTTATTACCATCCCGAAACCTGGCAAGCCCCCAAATCAGTGTGGCTCCTACCGGCCGCTATCGCTGATAAATGTGGATGCGAAGCTGTACGCTAAGGTTCTTGCGACTCGTTTGGCGCTGCTGGTTCCGGAGCTGGTTGCCCCGGAGCAGGCTGGGTTTGTTCCCTCACGCAATCTCACTTATAATATTCGCACGGTCCTAGGCACGATCCAACATGTCAAACACGAAAACAAAGCTGTGGCCATCTTTTTGGATATGGAGAAGGCCTTTGATTCTGTGGAATGGTCGTTTATGCTGAGGGTCCTTCGTAAGTTTGGCCTAGGGGAGCCGTTTCTGCAAATGTTGGGTGCCCTATATTACAAACCTACTGCGAGGCTGATAATAGGTAACCTGGTCACGGCTCCCATCGAAATTGGAAGGGGCACACGTCAGGGTTGCCCCCTCTCTCCCTTGCTGTATGCCTTGGTGGCGGAACCACTCGCCTGCGCTATACGAGAATATCACCGGTTTGAGGGGATCAACTTCCCTACGTACCAGATCGGTATCTCCACATACGCGGATGACACTCTGTTATATGTTCGGGACCCGGAGGTTAACCTCTCTGCGGTGCTGCGGGAAGTGGTGAGGTTCGGGGCTCTTTCGGGCCTCCGCGTCAACTGGAATAAATCGGTGGCGTTGCCCCTCACCCCAGTGACGCTCCCTTTCGACTCGGAGTACCCCTTGCAATGGACCACGGACTCTATCCGCTATTTGGGGATACGCATACATACGGATCCGGAGGTCCTGGTACGCGAGAATTATGGAGTGGCCTACTCCAAACTGGTGGATGATGTCGAAGTATGGTCCAGGCTTCCGCTCTCGCTCATGGGTAGGATTGCGCTCATGAAGATGGTGGTGCTCCCCAGATTCCTTTTCCTGTTCGTGAACATACCAGTTGTCCTTTCCAAAGCTTTTTTCCGGCAACTTACCAAGACTCTTGTCCGCCTGGCGTGGGGGGGCAAACAGCCGCGGGTGAAGTGGCAAATACTCACCCTTCCATATGACCAGGGGGGCCTTGGGGCTCCGGACCTGGAGCGATATTACAGGCTTGCTCAGGGTGCACACCTACATACGTGGGTTCATGGGGATCCGGGTATCCCTCATGTGAAACTGGAGAGACTCTTTGCTGACCCCGTCCCGCTTCCCGCAACAGTGTGTTATCCGCCTGATAGGAGGGTCGGCAATCTGGATTCTATAGCTGCCACGAATCATGCTTGGCATGCACTGATTGGCTCCCGCGAGTGCACGCTACTGTACTCACCTTTGCTCCGTATAGAATGGGCGGCCTGGTTGGCTCCACTAACAGAGAAGGGCGTCCTGAAGGCGCTACGTGACCTGGGCATTCTTACCATGGGTGACCTCTTCTCGAATGGCACTCTGAAAACGCTACAGCAGGTCCTTCACCCCTGTCCTGAGGCAACGCTACTTCACAGTTTCCAATATCACAGAGTTCGCAGAGCGGCCCTTTCCGTTTTAGGTCCGGACTTGACTGAACCGCCGGAAGTGCCGGAGCTCACCTATGTCATCAAGACCCCCTCAGCTCGCAAATTGATCACTGCTCTTCGGTCCCTGGGTGATAGACAACGGCTGTATCCCCCCTCCAAGGCCCGTTTGGCCTGGCAGGCTGACCTCCAATCTCCCATCTCGGACGACATGTGGCGTTACTGTGCGACTAATACCAGGAAAATCTCGCTCAACGGTAGGCATCGCCTGGTACATTTTAAATGTCTACAGCGTGTCTACTACACGCCCGAGAGGTTGCATAGGTATGGCCTTAGAGAATCAGCGGAGTGCGAGCGTTGTCATTTTCACACAGCAGACTTCCTCCATATGGCCTGGACTTGTCCTGCCATACATAAGTACTGGGTGGAGGTCTTTGCGGACCTCAGCGCTATCCTTGGCGAAGTGATCGTGCCAAACCCGGCGCTCGCCTTACTTGGTTTCTCAAAACCTCTTCCTGTGGCTATGCGGCGCCTTGCGGACATGGCATTACTGACGGCGAAGCGGCTTATAGCACTGTGCTGGATGCGAGGACCAGTCCCTACTAGAAAACGGTGGGAAACAGACTTGCTTTACTGTTGCACGCAATCGGAGGTGTATAGCGAACTCCTGCCTCCAAAGAGCAGACCCAAAAACTTTTGGGGTTTGTTTCGAGCGTTTCAGAGTGCGAAAGAGGATGGTGAATCGGACCCGGAGAGTGTGGAGCTGGATGTGCTGCAGGAGGAGGGGGCTGCATCAGCTGTGGATGAGGAGGGTGTCGGCTGAATGCTTCAAGGTTATGACAGTATGGTGAGTCACGCCTGCCGTTTGAGAGGTTTTTGAGTTGTAGGTTGCTGGGGAGAGCTGTACGGGCTCTTGGCGGCCGCAGTCCCCTTCCCAGAGCATCATCCTGCACTGGTGGGCATTTGCTTATCTCCCTTAGCCTGCTGAGGGGTTCATGGTTGGGGCGCAGACTAGGAGGTGGGTGGTGGGCACGGGTTTAAGTAGTCTGGCTTGTTCTTCTTTTGGGGTGGGTGGGTTTGTTATTGACTGGGAGGTTCTTCTTTTTTGTTTTTTCCCCTTTATACACCCTTCCCTGGGTCCCCGTTTGTCTGGCCCTTGACTCCGGGTTTATACGCAGCTCTTCCCAGGTGGCTATTTCGGTCCTGCCAATCTACTACGCCATGCTGCCCCTGGATCTGACATTGTTGGCGTTGTGGGGTGTGCATCCTGCTTATATGCTATGATCATTCAACGGTAGACACTACGAACTGTTGCTCCTGCACGCTTGTTCCACTCCTGCGGTTTCGCCGCCAGGCCCTAGAACTGTTGGTCTTTATGGCTGTGTAACTTACCTGTACCCAGGGATTGGAGGGCGTTTCTCCCCCCCCCCCCTTTTTTTTTTCTTTTTGATGCCGCCGGCCTCCGGGTTGTAGGCGATGTCGGCTGTGTATGTAACTTGTGAATGCAATAAAGTATAAATTTAATTAAAAAAAACTCTGAGAGAAGAAGGTCACTGCTTATTGTACACAGATAATCCTCTGTTACAATGGATAGAACTCTGCAGTTTCAAGATTCTGTGCGTGAATGGGTAAGGTAGACAGTTTTGAGGATTCACCTTACAGCGCACATGCACTGTTGCTGCAGGGGATATTGCTAACAGTAAAGGGCTTGGAGCCCGCTCATTGCTTACCATTTGTTGCCTTTCTTTGTCAGTCTTATTTGCTGATTCCTAATTGCTCAGCGCGGGTCTGGCGTCACTTCATACTCCCTGTGTGGAGCACTTGAACTAAGCAAAGATTGATTCATTTTAATTTGTTGCTGACCACTGCTTGTATTAGGATTCAGCCACTTTTTCCCACGCACCACTCTCCCATTCTCCAAGTTTCTTTCCCGCTTCCACTCCCACCCTACGAGGCCTGTGCCACACACATATCCCATTCTTTAGGAAGAAAAAAGATCTGGATGCGTCCTAGCACTTTTTCTTTTACTCTTCCTCCAGTTGTGCGTTTAGTCCCAGCCTCCCTCCTGTATTGTCCACCCCCATCTGCCATAAGAAGAAAAAAAAAAGAGGTATGACATGGCCAGTGCTGTCGGCATCATAGCCTTTTTTTCCTTTTCTTTTAACTCCACTTCTCTGTCAATCTGACCACAGTTCTTCATAGCAGAACCCAAAAGGAAAACAGTGTACTCTGAGAATGATAGTAAAGGAAAGTGGTGTTTAGACTTTGAATAATTTGTTCGTCAGCGCTTTTCTGAAGTCATTTCTGCCCGACCGCTGCCGGAAGAAGTAGATAAGCTGCCGAGTCCTCCGGGATTGCTCGCTTTTCTTGCCTCTCTTCCTTGATTGTGCCTGTGTTCTTGCCTGTGTTCCCTCGTTGTGATCGTCTGCCCCCTAGTTGTGCTTGCTTTCCTGCCCCCTCGTGTTTTTCTGGCGTCTGTCCCCTCGTTGTGCGTCTGCCCCCTCGTTGTGCTTGCTTTTCTGCCCCCCCTTGCTCTCCTGCCCCGTCGTTGGTTGTGCTTGCTCTCCTGCCCCCTAGTTGGTTGTGCTTGCCCCCCTGCCCCGCCCCTCGTTGGTTGTGCTTGCTCTCGTGCCCCCGCCCCCTCGTTGGTTGTGCTTGCTCTCCTGCCCCCTCGTTGGTTGAGTTTGCTCTCCTGCCCCTGCCCCCTTGTTGGTTGTGCTTGGTCTCCTGCCCCTTCGTTGGTTGTGCTTGCTCTCCTGCCCCCTCATTGGTTTTGCTTGCTCTCCTGCCCTGCTATTGGCATAGTAAATGACAATACCATTTATTTATGTTTTAAAAAAAATATATATAATAATAATGTAATGAGCAATGCCAATAGCTCTAACTTTAAGAATGCAGAGACCATTGCATTGTAAATGCTTGTTTTCCCCACTGCGACCACTGAGTAGAAGTACCGGTGCCAGTCAAAAGTTTCAACTCCTTAGTGTGGCGTAAGCGGGGCATGACAGGTGCAGCCATTTGGTAGCAAAGTAAATTTCACAGAAGCAGGACAATGCATGTGTTGTTTGTAAAACCAAATGTTAATTTTCAAAAGTTAATTTAAGTAATTTGAGAAATATATATTTTTCAAATTCCTTTTTCTGACCACGGGGAAAGCCATTCAATCAGAATCCTATTTTAATATAGTGTGTGCATGGTAATTAGATAATTGTCGGATTTAGTGACCAATGCTGTCTAGCAGTCTTAGGGCCCGATGTAGGTAAATCCCATTTACCGATTTTGAAATACCGAATCTTACCGATTCGGTATTTCAAAATCGGTAAATGGGATGTAGGTCCCAACATCTGGATTCTTTACCGAATCCTTAAAATTCGGTATTTACCGATTCGGTAAATACCGAATCGGTATTTGCTATCGAATCCTATGGGCCTTGAAGCCCATAGGATTCAATATCAAATACCGATTCGGTATTTACCGAATCGGTAAATACCGAATTTTGCAAGGATGCAGGGGGTGTCACTTTGACACCCTCTGGCACCCCTGTTTTAGGCTTGTGTGCCATGTGGCACACATACATGCCCTTAGGGCATGTATGTGCGCCACATGGCACAGGTGTACATGCACAGATGTGCATGTACACCTGAATCGGTATTTTACCATGCAATTGTATTGCATGGTAAAATACCGATTTTCAAAGCCCTGTGTCAATGTTAAAATTGGCACCTACATACCAAACATGCATTTTCGGTAATTTTACCGACCGGTATATTTACCGATTCGGTAAAATATACAGAATCGGTAATTTTAACGATTCTGTAATTTTACCGAATCGGTAAAATTACCGATTCGGTAAAATTACCGAAAATGCATGTTTTTTACCCCCTACATCTCCATGGCCATTTACCGGTCGGTAACGGCCGAATTCGGCCGTTACCGGCCGGTAAATGGCCAAAATCTCCCACCTACATCTGGCCCTTAGTTATATAGCTAATGGCACTTTATTTTCTGGGATCTGTATTTGCACTTTCCTCATTCGTGGATTGGCTGTTAACCAGTTCGGACGGCTGAATTAAATGCCTCAAGTAAGTCACATAGGGCCAGATGTAGGTGGGAGATTTTGGCCATTTACCGGCCGGTAACGGCCGAATTCGGCCGTTACCGACCGGTAAATGGCCATGGAGATGTAGGGGGTAAAAAACATGCATTTTCGGTAATTTTACCGAATCGGTAATTTTACCGATTCGGTAAAATTACAGAATCGTTAAAATTACCGATTCTGTATATTTTACCGAATCGGTAAATATACCGGTCGGTAAAATTACCGAAAATGCATGTTTGGTATGTAGGTGCCAATTTTAACATTGACACAGGGCTTTGAAAATCGGTATTTTACCATGCAATACAATTGCATGGTAAAATACCGATTCAGGTGTACATGCACATCTGTGCATGTACACCTGTGCCATGTGGCGCACATACATGCCCTAAGGGCATGTATGTGTGCCACATGGCACACAAGCCTAAAACAGGGGTGCCAGAGGGTGTCAAAGTGACACCCCCTGCATCCTTGCAAAATTCGGTATTTACCGATTCGGTAAATACCGAATCGGTATTTGATATTGAATCCTATGGGCTTCAAGGCCCATAGGATTCGATAGCAAATACCGATTCGGTATTTACCGAATCGGTAAATACCGAATTTTAAGGATTCGGTAAAGAATCCAGATGTTGGGACCTACATCCCATTTACCGATTTTGAAATACCGAATCGGTAAGATTCGGTATTTCAAAATCGGTAAATGGGATTTACCTACATCGGGCCCATAGTGATGTACAACAGGGCTAAGTTCATATGATCCCATTCCGTACTGTCGATCGTCAATAAAGGTAAATGTGTTTCTAAAGCAGTATTATGTCTTCCGGCAACAAATAACTCCCAAATAAACAAATGCTAGTACTCACAGACATTTATCACGTTGCAAATCCAAGACTAAAATTACTCAAATGGAAAAGATAAAACGGTCTCATAAATGAATCACGCACTGAATTCGAAATTTGAGAGCTCGTAGCCTAAGCCTTCACCGGGGTCCCCACCGCCCAACCAAGCCTCGTTGAATCAGAAGAGAGCAATTTCAACCCTAAACACCGCCGTAAAAGGTTCCACCACCGCCCCCTACCAACTTCTCATCGCAGTTTTATTTTCTGCCTTACCTCATTTATTCAGTAGAAAATCTTTTGAGCCTGCAACTCTCTATTTCTCGCTACCCTCCACTGCTTCAGAATTGAATACTGGCGCCACTGTTCCTGAGTAGCTCATTCGTGCACTCCGTAAAGACTCCAAGATCATCACGCTCAGATGGGTCGTGCCCGCGTACAAACGTGGACCACCAACCACAGTTATGTTTACTATAAAGTTAGCACGAATTACGACAACCAAAAGTAAAACTACTGTTTAAACAGTCAACTTGAGAATAGGCGTTCCTTTCACGTATAATGTTAGAGGTCAACACATTAAAACCCGTGTATTCATTTTTCCATATTATGTAAACTAATTATTTCACTTTATATCCGATAATTAGCCTAACATTTCACTGTGTTGGAAAATAACATTATTTACAACTATTTCATATCATAGGCAATTGAATATATCATGGCCGCCACGTTTAAGACGATGCTATGGGTTCGCGCAGTTTTAGTCCTACTTCTGTTACACTTTTGATAGTGACTAACTTCCTGTTTGGTTAAACACTGTGGGTACTCCAAATGAGTTTCTGAGTTTCGTTATGTTTTTTTCCGTCCTAAACAGGTAGCAGAAGGCGCATTTTTTGTTTTAATCATCAGATGAAACATTTTTATTTTTTAAAAGCCCAACCCCTGCAGATTTTACATAATCATATCATCCATCAATGCAGCATATTAAAACGGAAAAGTGGGAGATTCTGAAAAAGAAATTCGGGGGAATGTATTTTCTACATTGTAATTTATTGTATTGCAGTATAGAGCGCCCACTACACCTATGTGGGGGCACTGAAGCGCTTTCTGTGCACCATGTAGGGTGTGGGGTTGGAAGGATGTTGTCTTTGTTTGAAGCATATGTGGGAAGTGTTTCCATGGCCTGTGTAATGACCATCAACATGCGATTAATGTGCTGTGTGCAGCGCATAGATATGTATTGGATGATGAAGTGGAAGGAACAGACGGACAGGTTTATGGTTTTCCATATGCCCCTAGATGCTTATAAATCAGAACCTGCACTTTGTGGACCCATTTTAATACAAGTATGCACAGCAACGGTAAAAGGTTATATACCAGCAATATGGACTCAAAGTACTATAGTCCCAATTTTTAATCAAGCATTTGCAATGCAATAGTTCTCGCATTTATGCAAGATTAAGCTATTGGCATTGTAAATGACGATGCGTTTTATTTATGTTTCAAAAACCAAAACATAAATAAAAGTTATTGTCATTTACAATGCCAATAGCTTAAACTCGCTTAAATGCAAGACCTAGTTAATTGCAAATGCTTGTTTGCATGTGCTACACTGAGCTAATGCGGACCGCGCTGCAAATTAATTAATTAATTAAAGCAGCGCGCCTGCTAAAGTAAAAGCGGCTTGCGCTGGAATAAGGAAGGACCATTAAAGAAAATAGTGCTTACCCACTAAATAACGGAGACCATGCAACAAGCCCAGTAAAAGTTCCAGTTGTTATGGGCGGTAACAAATGCTGACAAGGCGGTACCAAGGTGGGACTAACAAGCCTATGTACGAATCAGAAGCCAGCATTTTTGAAGGACACTGACACAAGCCAATGACAACTATGGGCGGAGAGCGGACTCAGGCTGGGCTTCCAGTGCATAACATGCCCAAGCATGCCTCGCAGAGCGAGTAGCGCATGGGCGCTGGCGCTAAGCCAACCCAAAAATCACATTATACTCTCTCTTTTTCTATCTCTCTCCCCACTTCACTGTGCATCTATACTGCATTTCCATATACCGTCCTCAACTGCTCTAGCTTCACTTGTTTCTACAGTGCCATGAAGGCCATATCGTATGACTGTGGCACTGTACATACACAACACCTCTTTGGGGAAAAAAGGTAAGCAGAATATGAAATTAGCAGCCATTAAAAGCAAAACCTATCAGCCCGTATCCTGCTGTAATTGATGACTAATTGCTGACACTTTGGAGCTAAAGAGCTCCTCTATCAAGGAGCCTGCATGGGGAATGTTCGTAATACGCAGTCTCTGGTAGTTACCCATTGTCAGAAAGTAAATGAGGTTCTGCTGTGAGAAACACAAGTCGTCAAGCATACCGAATACGAGAAGAAAGAGTACCAATCCACACCACCTAGCAAAAGTCGCTTCATGCATTCTGATGTGGGGTGTGCGAAAATCACACAGCTTGCGGTAACATACTTACACGAAATTACAACAAAAGTATGCATAATTAGGGTAAATGCATCCTGCACTCAGAAACTTACCCAGTTAGTCTGTGCAGTTCAAAATTCAACTTGAAAATGTAATTTCAAGTTTATTCCCAGTTGCTGATGTTCAAAACACTGCTGCTCACATTCAGAGTTGTAGTTTTGCACTCAAAAATTACCTGAACATTCCGCTTAAATAAAATATCATCCGGAAATATTTGCTGACCGCCAATGTTAAAGGAACTGCACTCACTTTCATTCCACTGATGCTCACATTCAGATTTGTAGCTTCATGCTAAACAAGCATTGGAAATGCAATAGGTCTCGCATTAGAAAAGTTGGAGCTATTGGTCTTGTAAATCATTTTTTTTGTGTGTTGATTTTTGAAATAGCTAAATTGATAGTTTTGTCATTCACAACGCCAATAGTTTTAACTTTTGTGAATGTGACATCTATAGCATTTTGAATGCAACATGTTTTGTATTTACGTGACTTTGATGGCAGCTCTTGTTGTTATGCCACATCTCTAGAGAGCAGGAGAGTGCAGCAGGGGAGAGAAGCACAGCAATGCAATATGTCTCGCATTCATAGAGATCCTAATCCCATTACTTTACTTAGTATTTAGTGCGTTTCTATTGAGGATTATGACTTTAAAACCACCACCCCCACACACACACATACGACAACCCCCAAAGTAGACCAACCTCTGTGTCTAGAAATGTCGAAAGCTCAACAGGGAAGAGATGTGACTAATTTAGTTCTGAAACTTTGCCACCTCACCAATGTGCATAGTCTTGTTAAAATCCTGAATTATTGAGTTTTGAATATTTGTTATAATTTTTATTTTACGCATGCTTTTTGCATAATGTTCACTATTAATATCCTGTTTTTTTGCAGAAAATGTCTTGAGGGAATACAGTCAGTCTGCCTTTGCTGTATGTGTGGCGCTAGCAATATCCACCTCATCACTTCATCTATCTTGCCTGACCTTTGTGTCCAGTGGAACACTTCATGTAAAATGTTAATAGATAGCAACCTTGAGAAGAGTGTTTTTTTTATTCTGATCTACAAGTTAACAATGAAAACCACATACATTAGTTCTTTTTGATTGTAAAGTACCCTTGTGTATTTGTGAAATGGGGTGGAGGAAGCAAACTGATTACCCTGCAAGCTGAGCTGTGAGGGTGAGGGTGTGTGAGGGTGAGTTAGGGAGTGTGAGGGTGTCTGAGTGGGTGAGTGTGAGAGTTAGGGGGTGTGAGGGTGAGGGGATGAGGGTAAGGGGGTGTGAGGGTGAGGGGTGTTGATGGTGAGAGGTTGCGAGGGTGAGAGTGGGTGAGTGTGTGTGAGGGTGTGTGATGATGAGGGTGTGAGGTGTAGTGAGGGTGAGAGTGTTGTGAGGGGAGCGAGGGTGTGTGAGGGTGAGGGGGTGTGAGTGAGGGGGTGTGAGGGTGTGGGTGTGTGACGGTGTGTGAGGGTGAGTGAGGGAGTATGAGGGTGTGTGAGTGGGTGAGGGTGAGAGTTAGGGTGTGTGAGGGTGACTGAGGGTGTGTGAGGGTGAGGGGATGAGTGTAAGGGTGTGTGAGGGGTGTTGATGGTGAGAGGGTGCGAGGGTGAGGGGGGTGAGTGTGTGTGAGGGTGTGAGGTGTAGTGAGTGTGAGATTGTTGTGAGGGGAGCGAGGGTGTGTGAGGGTGAGGGAGTGTGAGTGTGTGTGAGGGTGAGTGAGGGGGTGTGAGGCTGAGGGTGTGTGACGGTGTGTGAGGGTGAGTGAGTGCGAGTGAGGGCGTGTTAGGCTGAGGGTGTGTGACGGTGTGTGAGGCTGAGGGTGAGTGAGTGAGGGGGTGTGAGGGTGTGGGTGTGTGACTGTGTGAGGGTGAGGGTGTGTGAGTGATGGAGGGTGAGGGTGTGTGAGTGATGGAGTCTGAGGGTGTGTGAGTGGGTGAGCGTGAGAGTTAGGGTGTGTGAGGGTGAGGGTGTGAGGGCGACTGAGGGTGTGTGAGGGTGAGGGGATGAGTGTAAGGGTGTGTGAGGGTGAGGGGTGTTGATGGTGAGAGGGTGCGAGGGTGAGGGGGCTGAGTGTGGGTGAGGGTGAGGTGTAGTGAGTGTGAGAGGGTTGTGAGGGGTGTGAGGGGAGCAAGGGTGTGTGAGGGTGAGGGGGGGTGAGGGGGTGTGAGGGTGAGGGGGTGTGAGTGTGTGAGGGTGAGTGAGGGGGTGTGAGGCTGAGGGTGTGTGATGGTGTGTGAGGGTGAGGGTGTGTGAGGGTGAGTGAGGGGGTGTGATGTTGTGGGTGTGTGACGTGTGTGAGGGTGATGTTGTGTGAGGCTCATTGAGGGTGTGTGAGGGGGTGAGAGTTAGGGGGGGTGAGCGTGTGTAATTTAAATGTGTGTGTGTTTTTTTAATATGTGTTGTATTAAATAAAATGTGATAGAGCTTCCCTTTTGAATTGTCCTGCCTTATGTGTGTTTTTATGTAATTAAACTGTGTGTGTGTATTTTAATATGTGTTGTGTTATGTGTGTGTTTTGTGTCTGTTGACTCCCGTATTAAATGTAATAATTTTAAAATGGCCGACGCAATGCGTCACTTTGACGCTACCTACGTCAGCGTTCTAGTTTTTTTTTTTGTCACTGTTTACTTTTGATTGACGTTTATTTGTAGCCGATCGGAGCACTACGTTTTTGACGTAGCGTTCCGATTTGCTTACGTTAACGGTGAAATTCCCCAGATGATCGAGAATGGTGGTGCGCGGAAGGCGTGTGCTTGTTCGTGTGCTGTTGCTGCGTCGTTTGACAGGTAAGATTTTATTTCTAAGTGATTTTTTATCTAATTTAATGTAGTATCCATAGTATGTATAAATTAATTAATGATTTTGAGTGTATTTATATAAATAGTGACATTTTTTGTTAGCGATTGTAATATTTTTTAGTTATTTATTTAAATAAAATTTAACTCTATTTTTTTATCGTTGATATGTAATGTATATGTTAGCGACAACTCTAATTTAATGTTTTTTTAGCTGGTGTTTGTTATTTGACGTACATGAACTGTTTTTTGAACTTCGAAGGGCTATTTCGTTTCGAGTATATTTATGTATGTTGTGTTTGCATTCTTTTGTTCCTGTGATGCTGAACTTGCTGGATTATATGTTATTGAGCTCTTCGATTTATTAAAGGATACTTATCTTCATATGCTGATTTCATTCTTCATTTCAATGTATTAAGAGGATGTACAGTGATTTAATGTGTTTATTATAATTTTTTACAAACTGTTATTTTGTAATTGTATGTTTTAATGTTTGTGATATTTTTTATTTAGGGTATGTAATTATTTTGTTATTGTTGTGTAACAGTCTATTTTAATCCTTATTGATGGGATGTATTTCTGAGATAGTGTAGGGAAGACAGTCTTTTTTATGCAGTCTAACTGTATTTTCCTTTTGCACTTTCTAGAAAGTTATTGTTAAAAGCCAGTTATAAATGTTCTGGCCCTTGTTAAGTAAGCTTTGTTCCGTGTACCTTTGCATGTTAATGTTCCCTGTCTATAACCAGCTTTCCTAACAATGTGCAAGTTCATCCATCTTGTGACTGATGATTAGTTGAACGTGTATTGTTTAAAATCATTTCTCTTTGGATTAGAGCGTTTATTATTGTACTCAAGTTGTTGCTTGTAGACATCTGTGTCAATGACGTGAAACTTAACTATTGGTTTCTTTTTTTTAATACTTAAATGCATTGTTTAGATTTCTTTTGTTACTTTGAGTGGAATACTTTCTTGTAGTTTTGGAAGAATTGCAATTAGGCTGTGAAGTCTTGTGCTTTTGTGATTCTGCTCTTTGTTTGTGTTTTTGATTTATTCTGGCATTTTTTAATGGTTTATTTTCCCTTACTTTAGTAAGTGCTTTATGTTGTGAATTTGTTTCCTTTAGATGGCTTTGTCCACTTTTAAATTGTTGTATTACTTGGTGTGTATTCAGATGTTTCCCTATTTTGTGTGCATTTATGTTTTTTGTTAAAGAAATGTTTTATTTTACAATCCCTTTCTGCATTTTTGTGTATTAATTGCTGCACTGTCCTTGCGTTGCATTAAATTTTAATTTTTGAATAGCTACAAGTGTGTAATCCGATTTTTACGTATTAAAATAAATATTGCTTAACGCTATTTATGTGTGGAGTTGGAGGGTGGAGTTGTAGTTGGAATGTAGAGTTGTAGGGTGGTATTGTAGTTATAGGGTGTAGTTGGAGGGTGGACTTGGACGGTGTGAGTGTGAGGGTGAGTGCATGTGAGGGTCTGGGAGTTTGAGGGTGTGTGATGGTGTGTGAGAGTGATTGAGGGTGACTGTTTTAGTATGAGTGAGGGTGTGAGTGTTGTGAGTGTGTGTGTGAGAATGAGGGTGTGAGGGTAAGGGGGTGTGAGAGTGTGTGATGATAGGTGTTGGTGAGTGAGGCTGAGAGTTTGAGGGTGATTGTTGTGAGGGTGTGAAGGTGAGTGAGGGTGTGCAAGTTTCAAAGTTGAGGATAGATAATAAGTGTATCCAGCAGGTGTTTGTGACAATTATACCTTGTAATGCGCACATTTATTTGTGAAAAAATCCACCTATTGTTGTGTAAATTTTGAACAGATGGACTAGTAATATACATGTCAGTGTGAACGTGTTTGTGTATTGTTTACAGTACGTCTTTGTACAGTGTGTTAATGTATAATATTGTAAAGTTTTTAATAAAGTTGTTTTTTTTAAAAATGGCATACGCAATGTGTTCCCTTTATTGTTGTAGCGTTCTAGTTTTTGTCGAAATATTGTTATTATTTGAGGTATGACGTAATTTTGAGCCAATCGTAGCGCTAGGTTTTGTGACGTTGCATTGCGTTTGACGTCCGTAAACGTTCACTTTCGTAGATGTTTGTGAACCGTCGCGTGGAAAAGTCGCGTTGTTCTTCCTGTATTGTTCCTGCGTTGTTTGACAGTTAAGTCTAAATTTTAATAGAATATAGATTTTTTTGCGAATGTGTTTGCCATTTTTTTGAATTTTTAGTTTAGTCATGGACGGAATATGTAGCAGTCCATTTCCAGAGTATGTGTGACTTTGTAGTAGTGTATGCAGTCTATTTTCTTATTGAAACGTGTTTATTGGTGGTTTGCTTTATATGTGTTAGATAATAAAGTGTATGCCAACTATGTTTGATGTATGCAACAGTGGGCATAAGGGTGTTGCTCCCTATTTATGGGCATAAGGGGATACGTGTTTGGATGTTTTTTTCTTTTTGGACTTTCCTAGATGTTCGGGAACAGTTGCGTGGGCAATCCGCGTTGTTCTCCCGGTCTTGTTCCTGCGTCGTTTGACCGGTAAGTTTAAACTTTAATACTCAATACATAATTATGCGAAAGAATTATCTATTTTATAGATGTTGTTGTTAATTTGTAACAATGTTGAATATTAATTTGCAACCTTTGTGTCTAAATTTTTTTTTGGGTTAGCCGATGTACTTCTTATTTAGTGATATACTTAGGTAAATGTGTTGCTTGCTGGAGTTATCTGTCCTTCTTTTTACAATATGAAAGTATGCTGCTTAGGTGTATTTTCTATATGCATTTACAGGCTATTGCGAACATTTATGAGAACACTATGTGCAATCGCAGCATCAGTCATAGGAACACCAGCATCACTATACAACACAGGCAGCATAACTTACCACCACCCTAGCAACACTTACCAACACACCAGCATCACTTATTAAACGATAGGATCATTGTGGTGTTGCTGAATGTTTATGTGGTGATGCTGAGTGGTGTTGTGATGGTGCTGAGTTCTGTTTTTTTGGGGAGTGTTGGTGTGGTGCTGTATAGTGTTAATGTGGTGTTTGCGAGTGATGATGTGGTGCTGGAGAGTGATGTTGGGGTGTTGCTGAGCGATGTAGTAGTGTTGCAGAGTGATAATGTTAATGTGCTGAGTGGTGTTGTGTTGGTGCATTGTGTTAATGTGGTGTTGCTGAGTGATAATGTTGTGCTGATGAGTGGTGTTGTGGTGGTGGTTAGTGGTGCTGTTGTGTTGGTGAGTTGTGCTATGTTGATGCTGAGTGATGCTGTTTTGGTGCACTGTGTTCCTGTAGTGGTGCACTTAGCACCACCAAAACACTTAGTGCAACAGCAGCATCAGTTAGAGCAACACCAGCATGACTATGCAACACATGCAGGATGACTCCCCACCACCCTAGCCACACTTAGCAACACACCAGCATCACTCGTTCATACCATATTCTCACTCTTTATCACCTCAGCATCACTTAACAGTATAACAGGAACATTTATCACCTCAACAGCATTACTTAACACCAGTACAGCATCACTTATTAGCACAACAGCATCACTGTGCACCACTGTAGCATAATTGAGCATGCTTAGTGATGCTTGTGTATGTTAGATGTTTGTGTATGTTTGTTGCTATTGTATGTGTTGCTTGTGTTTTTTTTGCTTGTTAAGGAATCGATAGATAGATGGGTAGAGTGAGGGCAATAGATAGATAGATAGATAGATAGCTAGACAGAGTGAGGGAGCTAGAGAGATAGATAGATATATAGAGGCCTGTAGATAGATAGAGTGAGGGCGATAACTAGATAGATAGATATTGAGGGCGATAGATAGGTAGATAAAGTGAGGGAGATAGATCAATATATTGATATATAGTGAGTGAGATAGATAGATAGAGTGAGTGTGAGAAATAGATAGAGTGAGGGCGCTAGATAGAGTGTGGTCGATAGATATGTAGATAGATAGAGGGTGATAGATAGAGTGAGGGTGATAGATATAGTGATGGTGTTAGATGCGTTTCATTGATGCTGGTGTATGTATTTACTTTTTTTGTGTAATTTTGTTTTGAACGCTTACATTTTGTGAATGTTTATCCCTTGTGCATCCCTTACACTTGTGTCTACCTTACGCTAGTGGATGCTTTACTTGTGTGGATGCATGATGCTTGTGTGTGTCTGGTGTTGTGTGTGTCCTGTGGAAGCCTGGAGTGATGGACTTCTCTTGTGTTTGCCTGGCGTTAAATGAATCATTATCATCACTATACAACACATGCAGCATCACTTTCCAGCAGCCTAGCAACACTTACCAACACACCCGCATCACTTATTAAATAATAGGATCATTGTGGTGTTGCTGAATTTTTATGTGGTGATGCTGAGTGGTGTTGTGATGGTGCTGAGTACTGTTGTATTTTGGAGTGTTGGTGTGGTGCTGTATAGTGTTAATGTGGTGTTTGCGAGTGATGATGTGGTGCTTGAGAGTGATGTTGGGGTGGTGCTGCGTGTTGTTGTGGTGGTGCGGAGCGATGTTGTAGTGTTGCAGTGTGATAATGTTAATGTGCTGAGTGTTGTTGTGTTGGTGCATTGTGTTAATGTGGTGTTGCTGAGTGATAATGTTGTGGTGACGAGTGGTGTTGGGGTGGTGGTTAGTGGTGCTGTTGAGTTGTGCTATGTTGATGCTGAGTGATGCTGTTTTGGTGCACGGTGTTCCTGTGGTTGTGCACTTAGCACCACCAAAACACTTAGTGCAACAGCAGCATCAGTCAGAGCAACACCAGCATGACTATGCAACACATGCAGGATGACTCCCCACCACCCTAGCAACACTTAGCAACATACCAGCATCACTCATTCATACCATATTCTCACTCTTCATCACCTCAGCATCACTTAACAGAATAACAGGAACATTTTGCACCACAACAGCATTACCTAAGAGTAGTACAGCATCACTTATCAGCACAACAGCATCACTGTCCACCACTGTAGCATAATTGAGCATGCTTAGTGATGCTTGTGTATGTTAGATGTTTGTATATGTTTGTTGCTATTGGATGTGTTGCTTGTGAATGAATCAATAGATAGATAGATAGATAGGTAGAGTGAGGGCAATCGATAGATAGATAGATAGCTAGACAGAGTGAGGGAGCTAAAGAGATAGTGAGATATATAGATGGCGGTAGATAGATAGAGTGAGGGTGATTAATAGATAGATAGAGAGTGTGATATAGATAGATAGATCGATAGGTAGATTGAGGGCGATAGCTAGATAGATAGATAGATAGTAATACAAAGTGAGGGAGATAGATAGATATATAGAGGGCTGTAGATAGATAGATAGATAGATAGATAGATAGAGTAAGGGCGATAACTAGATAGATAAATATTTAGGGCGATAGGTAGATAAAGTGAGGGAGATAGATTGATATATATATAGATAGAGTGTGGGCGATAGATAGGTTGATAGATTGAGGGTGATAGATAGAGTGAGGGTGATAGATATAGTGATGGCGTAAGATGCGTTCCATTGATGCTTGTGTATGTTTGTTTTTTGTTTGTGTAAGTTTTTTGCGAACGGTTAAATCTAGTGAATTTTTTGCCCTTGTGCATTCCTTACACGTGTGGCTACCTTACGCTTGTGGATGTTTTACTTGTGTGGATGCATGATGCTAGTGTGTGTCTGGTGTTGTGTGTGCCCTGTGGAAGCTTGCAGTGATGGACTTCTTTTGTGTTTGCATGGCGTTAAAGCAAGCATTAGCAGTTGTTGTGTTTGGCTGGCAGAAGCATTGTATGATGGTTGTAGGTGTGTGTGACTATGTTGTATTAGTTGAGTGTAGTTGTAGTTGTATTTAGCCTCGCTTTTAAAAAAAGAGACCATACAGGTTTATAATTTTATTTTCACACCTTTATTATTTTAGAAACACACAAATATTTTATTGTTTACTTTGTACAAAATGTAATAGCATGTCAACATTAAAGTTTTAGTCTGAACATATGTCTTCCCCGTCTTTCTCTTTTACAATTTTAATTATTTCCCATTACAAAAAACCACTTTGCAAGTTTGCGGCAAATAATGTACAAGCGCATCTCCAATGTTGTCCACCTCTTCATCCAACATAAACCATTTAATTAGTATGTCATTTTCTATGGGCATTGATTGATAAACGTCCGTGTTTGTCACTCTTATTGTAATTATACTTGTTTCTCCTTTGGTGCTTTCTACTCCATAAATTTCAATGTCAATATTTTCCTCTGGTGGTGATGTTACCTGTTGAGAAAAAACAAATGCAAATATTAGTTATTTTAATATTTTTTTCATTTTTTTTGTAAGTACAGTGTGAAAGAGAGAGTGTGTGTGTGTGTGTGAGAGAGTGTGTGTGTGTGATAGATACAGAGTGTGTGATAGATACAAGTGTGTGATAGATAAAGTGTGTGAAAGATAAAGTGTGTGAAAGATAAAGTGTGTGAAAGATAAAGTGTGTGAAAGATACAGAGTGTGTGAAAGATACAGAGTGTGTGAAAGATACAGAGTGTGTGAAAGATACAGAGTGAGTGAAAGATACAGAGTGCGTGCAAGATACAGTGTATGTGATAGATACAGAGTGCGTGAAAGATACAGAGTGGGTGATAGATCCAGAGTGGGTGATAGATCCAGAGTGGGTGATAGATCCAGAGTGGGTGATAGATCCAGAGTGGGTGCGAGAGGTAGTCAGTTGTACATAGGTAGTGAAATAGTTGTTATGATTTC
The DNA here is from genome assembly GCF_964263255.1 of Lissotriton vulgaris. Taxonomy (NCBI): domain Eukaryota; kingdom Metazoa; phylum Chordata; class Amphibia; order Caudata; family Salamandridae; genus Lissotriton; species Lissotriton vulgaris. Next base: position 598,801,802 of record NC_141696.1, read on the forward strand.
AAGAAGAGGTTTTTTTTGTGCTTACTTCAATTTTGCTGTGCCTCGTTGTATTCAATATTTTCTGTGCATTAAATTCATGGACAGTCACATGAGTTAGCGTCACATAATCTTCAATATTTAGGTGGAATAGTGTAGCTTCTCTCCACAGTGTCACTTTGATGTCATCTGTAGCATCTTTTAAAGTAATAGATTTCAGTGCAGTATCTTGTCCATTGATAAAGACAGTCTTTACGTCCTCTTCCTAAAAAAAACATTGTATTAATTTTTTAAGTACAGAACACATAGTAATTGAGTGATGTATGAATGGCAATATAAGGTGTCAGATTATAACACCCAACTGAACCTCCTTTCTAAAATATATCAGAGTTTATTTTTAAAAATGGATCTTTAGAGGGTGCTTGAATTTTGATTGTATGGCGGAGTGTTTCCGGGGCTGTTGGTCGTTAGCAGCAAGTACAGCGTCGTTCTGTAAGTCAGAGTTCTCTTCCCGCAGCCAAAAACGGAGTATGACTTAAAGTGATCCGTGCCCCTGCTTAAATAGGGGGAATCGTTGAAAGAAAAGGTGCAAGTTTTTTTTTTAAGAAAGGATCAAAGCTTTTTGTCCTTCCCTTGCCCCAAGGAGAAGTCCCACAAGATAATGTGTGTGACTTGGAAGTGTGAATGTTTGAATGTGTATGCAGATGGAGTTTCGACAGTGGCGCGACAGTAGACTTCCCTGGGCAACTCCCTTAATCGCACCAAAGACTTCGCTCTCAACTCCCAAAGCAAACAAAATGCCTTTTTTTTTCTAAGTGTAATTTTACTTGAAATCTGTGGGCCAAGTTACCCTCCAAAATGGCATCCTTAAAGCTTACAAAGTAACCAAAGTTGCACTTTTTTTACAACTCTTTTTATATTCGCTCTCAAACTTGTGACGTTATATTTATTAGAAAAATACAGAACATTGCGGCGGATGCGGCCCTTAATGTGTGTGTGGCTACTTTTAAATCATGCAATGGGTGTTGTTGCTGTGTGTGTACGTGTTGGAAGCATGCCTTAACGGTTGTTTGTATGTGCGTTGTTGACGCATGTACTAACAGCTGCAGTTGTGTGTGGCGGGTGTTGAAATGTGCAGAAACTGCATGTGTTATGTCTGTTTGTTGTAAGATTGATGTAATGATGTGTGTTATTGTTAAGCATGTGTATACGTAATGCTGCTGTGTGTGTACGTGTTGGAAGCATGGCATTAACATTTGTTTGTGTGTGTTTTTTTTAAGCATATACTCACCTGAGCTGTTGTGTGTGCCTAATGGGTAAATGTGCACAAACAGCATGTGGAGCTGCATTGTGTGTGCATGTGTAGAGCTGTGTAGTAGGTGCATGTGTGGAGCTGTGTGTTGGGTGCATTTGTGGAGCTGTGTGTTGGGTGCATCTGTGGATCTGTGTGGTGGCTGACTGGGTTGAGCTGTGTGGTGATAGAGCCTAGAGTCAGAATGTATGAAATGTATGATGCAGAATGGTCGAGAGGCTGGCTGTTTTGGGATTAAAGTATTTTGTATTGTTTTTTTTTGTGTTTATGCTGTATGTTTGAAAGGCACGTTGTGAATATAATTTGTGACCGAAATATAGATCTTGCTGTGACGAAATGGTATGAGCTGAGTGTGCGCGTGAAGTTACCCAAAGCCTGTGGTGAGTGTGTTTATGTGAAATGAATTGGAGAGTGAGGCGTGCATGGTGGAGATTGTTTGTGTTTAGTATGCATCTGAATGTTATTTTTGTGTATGCGGTAATCGTGTTATAAGTGTAAGGTGATGCTGTAGAGTGCGTGCATCCCTATCACGCTGTAGAGGGAAGGGGTGAAAGAGTAGGCATGGTGAATGGGATTGAGTGTGTCATTAATTGTATTTGTAGACAAGTATGTTTAATTAAAGCCAGCCACCCCTCCTATGACTGTAAGTAGTTAATTTTTTTGTGCTTGCGGTGTGGCAAAGTGGTATGATGTAAGCATAGAGCCTAGAGTCTGAATGTATCAAATGTATGCTGGTAAATGGGAGAGAGGCTGGATGTACCCTAAGAGAACGTAAGTAGTAACTTGTAAGCTTGAAGTCTGTGTGCAAAATGTGAACTATTGCAGTTTTGTTAAAAAAAGCGTAACATTTCCAGTGCATGTTATTTATTTCCAGTGGGATGTGTGTTGTAGTTTTTTTTTTTTGTTCTAGGGCTAACAACCGGCTCGCATCCTGCTGTTCAATTTAGCATATCCCAAATGCAACTTCACAACTGATTAGAATCTTGACGACGGCGCTTAAAGCACTCTAGCATCCTGTAGTTTTGTTTTCGAAAGCCTTGGAGTCTGTGGCCTGTGTGTTTATGTAAATGGAATTGAAGAGTGTTCCGAGCGGTACAGACGTATTGGTGGGTGTTGGGGGGGTTGGGTGGAGTGTTTAGTCAACTGAATGGGAGAGAGGCTCTGTGTTTGTTTCGTTTGTAAAAAGCAATCTCCCTTATGACCCAAAACACATACTGTAAAATTGCACATGGATTTCTTGTTGCCAAGCATCCTAAATGTTATAATAACGTTATTGCAATGATGGCAACATAGTAAATATTTTTTATGTGCAAGCCTCGAGATACAATCCCAAAAATTTCCATAGCACGCTGTAGAGGGAGGGCTGGGGGGAAGAGTAGGCATGCTGAATGGGAGTGAGTCTGTGGGTTTTATTATGTTTGTACACAAGTCTGTTTTAAGTAAAGGTAGTCACATCCCTCCTGTGACTCGAACTTGCTAGCTATTTTGTGTTTATGGTGTGGCGAAGTGGTATAATGCAAGCATAGAGCATAGAGTCTGAATGTATAAAATGTATGGTGCTGAATGGTCGATATGCTGTGTGATTTTGTTGTAAATAGTTTATCACGTGTTATATTTTTTTTCGGCTGTACGTTTGAAAGGCATGTTTTGTGACCGAAATTTGTGACCGAAATGTTGATAGAGGTGTTGGAAAATGGTATGAGCTGAGTGTGCGTCTGAAGTTACTGTAAGCCTGTGGAGAGTGAGTTTCAGTGAAATTAATTAAAGAGTGAGTCGCGCATGCTGTCTATTTAGTGCGTTTAGTATGCAGGTGAATGTTATATTTTTGTGTGTTAATCATGTTATAAGTGTAAGGTGAGGGTGTGGGTACAATGTTCACCTAGCACGCTGTAGAGGGAGTGGGTCCCTAGCACGCTGTAGAGGGAGGGGGTGAAAGACTATGCCTGATGAATGCGATTGAGTCTGTGTGTTTAATGGTATTTGTGCTCAAGTATTTTGTAATGAAAGTTATCCATCCCTACTATACCTCAAAGTTGTTACATTATGATGCAAGCATGGATCGTAGAGTGTGAATGTACCCAATATATGATGTCGAATGAGAGAGATGCTGGATGATTTGTGTGTAGATAGCGAAATTTAGACAGAGGTGTGGCGAAATGGTATGAGCTGATGTATGCAGCTGAATGTGATCGAGGCTGGATGTTTTGTGTTTAAAGTCCTACCTGTACATACAGTTGTGTCTAAATGGTAGGCATGATGAATAGGAGTGAGTCTGTGTGTTGCTGCTGAATGGGAGAGAGGCTGGCTGCTGAGGATTTAAAGGAGTTTGCACGTCTTCTTTTCTTTGTTTACGCTGTATGTTTGAGGCTAGAGTCTGAATGTATCCAATGTATGCTGCTGAATGTGAGAGAGGATGGTTGATTTCTGTTGAAAGACCTAAAGGTAGACAAAGTTGTAGCGAAAGGGTATGTGCCGATGTATGCAGCTGAATGTGAGCAAGGCTGGATTCCAGTGCCTGTTTGTGCACAAGTATTTTGTAATGAAAGTTATACATCCCTACTGTGACTCAAAGTTGTTAACTTATGATGCAAGCATGGAATGTAGAGTGTGAATGTACCCGAATATATGATGTTGAATGAGAGAGAACCTGGATGATTTGTGTATAAATACCGAAATCTAGATAGAGGTGTGGCGAAATGGTATGAGCTAATGTATGTATGTGTAGACAATATATGCTGTTGAATGATAGAGATGCTGGATGACTTGTGTATAAATACCGAAATCTAGACACAGGTGTGGCGAAATGGTATGAGCTGATGTATGCTGCTGAATGGGAGAGAGGCTGGCTGATTAGGATGTAAAGTAGTTTGCAGGTATTCTTTTATTTGTTTAGGCTGTATGTTTGAGGCTAGAGTGTGAATGTATCCAATGTATGCTGCTGAATGGGAGAGAGGATGGGTGATTTCTGTTAAAAGACCTAAAGGTAGACAAAGGTGTGGCAAAATGGTATGAGCTGATGTATGCAGCTGAATGTGATCGAGGCTGGATGATTTGTGTTTAAAGTTCTACCTGTACATTCAGTTGTGTCTAAATGGTAGGCATGATGAATAGGAGTGAGTCTGTGTGTTTAATTGTATTTGTAGTCAAGTCTGTGTTTTTAATGAAAGCTACCATCCCTCCTGCGACTTTAACTTGTGACATAATTTGTGCTTGCGTTGTGGAGAAGTGGTATGATGCCAGCATAGAGCCTAGAGTGTAAATGTCATGAATGTATGCTGCAGAATGTAAGAGGTTGTATGTACAGTAACAAAACGTAAGTACTAATTTGTAATCTTCAAGTCTGTGTGAAAAATGTGCACTATTCTAGCTTTGCAAAAAAAAAACTAACATTTCCAGTGGCTGTTATTTATTGTCAGGGGGATGTGTGTTGTAGTCTGGCTTTTTTTCTATTTTTTTCTAGGGCTAACAACCGCCTCGCATCCTGCTGTTCAAATTAGCATATCCCAAATGCAACTTCACAACTGATTAGAATCTTGACAACGGTGCTTAAAGCACTCTAGCATACTGTAGTTTAGTTTTCACAAGGCTTAGTCTGTGAATAGAAGAGTAGGCCAGGCGGTACAGACGGATTGGTGGGGGTGCGTGGGGGGTGGGGGGGGGAGCGTTTAGTCAACTGGATGGGAGAGAAGCTCTGTCGTTGTTTTGTTTGTAAAAAACACGCTCCCTTATGACCTAAAAGACATCGTGTGAACTGGATGGGAGAGAAGCTCTGTGGTTTTGTTTGTTAAAATCACGCTCCCTTATGACATAAAAGACAGTGTAAAATGTTGCAGGAAGTTCTTGTTGCAAAGCATCCTAAATGTAATTAATTAATCCCAACAATATCCATCAGACTCTGGAAAGGGAGGAGGAGGGGGGGGGGGAAGAGTAGGAAAGCTGAATGGGAAAGAGTCGAAAGAGTATGAAAGCTGAATGGGAGTGAGTCTGTGAGTTTCATTTAGGAAGGGGGTCCCTAGCACGCTGTAGAGGGAGGGGGTTGAAAAACTAAGCATGATGAATGGGAGTGAGTCTATGTGTTCAATTTTATTTCTAAACAAGTAGTTTGTAATAAAGCTAGCCATCCCTACAGTGACTCGAAGTTGTGATGCGAGCCTAGAGTATGAATGTATCCAATGTATGCTGAGAGGTGGCCAGGAGGGGAGAGACGGCCCGGCGGCGATTTCAGTTTGAAGTCGTTTGCATGTTTTTTTTGGGGACTGTATGAGCGTGCTGGAGAGAAAGGGGAGAGGCGGCCAGGAGGGGAGAGACGGACCGGCGCCCGTCAAAGTGAAAGCCGTGGCAGTGAATAAATTAGGGGAGGAGAAATGCCTGAGGCACAGCGCATGCTGGGGATAGCCGTGGGAGGGAGCCTTGTCGCTTTCATGTGCACGTGCTTTTTATGTCAATGCGCTTGCGCATTGAGCTTGAATTTCACGGGCACTGCAAGGAATCACCATGAAATCGCAAGTTGGTTAAAGTCTGTTTAAGCCCCCATAGTCTTGCAAGCTCAATGCGCATGCGCATTGACAGGCGAGACCTAAAAATTACTCAAAATTTACCTGAAATGCTGTATGCATTAAAACAATTGCCTGAATGGGACATTTTGTGTTAACAAATTTCCCCGAAATTACGCTTCTAAATAACTGTTGCAGCACAGGCATGAGGCCTGGGAAACAATGACCCCAACATCTTCTGGCTGCTGTGATCAGGTTCAGATTAGTTACAATGACAGGGCAGGCCACAGGAGTAAGCAGATAGCAGAAAGTATAGTACTATTTGTAATCGCTACATACTTTGAAAGGATACCCCTCAAAAACATTCAAAAGAGGGAACAACAGCACCGCCCTTCAAGTGAGCCTGAAGCCAAAGAGCCAATGCCTACCCATGCTCGAAATGTCACCATCGCTGGCTCTGCAAGCAGAGCCCCGAGTGGGTTAGCAATCCAGCCAGTGGAAATAATTACCAGTACTGCAGCACATGGTGAAGTCTGGCCCACAATTGATAAAATAGCTTCACTAAAAGCCATTCTGACAATCCATGCAGCTTTTCATGATGCTGTAACACTACAATCTCTTGGCAAGAATTCACATTGTGAAAACTTCTGGGTGCTTGACAGGTGGTGGGCTTCCTGTCTGAGTAGGACGGCAGAATGTCAGGTCTGCTTGTGCCACAGCCAGTTAGACATTCAGCAGCAACATATTCAGATGTCAGAGTCTCTAGCGAAGAGAGGACCCGACCTGACCTGGTCAGAGCCGGTCGCTCCTCCCACCGCGTGGCCCACCCAGTGTGTGCCTGGTATCTGCTTGTCGCCGCCGCTGCCAAGTTTGTATCTGCCCCTGTAATTGTTCATTGCTCATTTACATCGTCAACTGTTGTCCCAGCATTGTGCCTGTAACTGTGCCCCTGTTCTCGCTCCCAGTGTTGTGCCGTATTGTTTCTGCCCCCTGACCTCAGTATTGTTTTGTGATCCTGTATTTGTTTTGTGATCGTTTGATTCTTTGTGACCCTGATCGTGCCTGTGCCCCCACCACAGTTTCCTGACGCTGACCCACCCCGATCCCTGCCACTGCTCCCCCGCGGCCCCACCCCCGTTCCCTCCAGCATCACCGCTCCCCTCCCCACTCGCCACCCCGCTCCCGCCCCCCAGCTGCTCCTCCCTCGCTCCGCCCGCACTCTCCATTTATGGCAGAGTCTGCGCGTGCGTGCAGCGTTCACGCGCAGCGGGTGCGCCAATGGTGCGCCGAAGGCGCGCCAAAGGCAAGCCCGTCTACACCCGTCCGCGCCTGGACCACGCCCAGCGCCAGACCCCCTGGCCCCCGCAGACACCATCCCACCCGCCGGATGTACAACGCCGCCACCCCCAGCGCACGCAACACCGGCCGACTCCCCGGCTGCCACCGAGCCACCCCAGGACGTACCCACGGACCCTTCACCTGCCAATCCTGCAAGTTCTCCTGCATTCGGACCTGCACTGCACCCACACCCGCCAAGCCGAGCACCAACCGCAACCACCTGAAGTGCATCCTGCTCAACACCCGCTCCGTCCACAGACACGCAGTGGAACTATGGAACCTGCTCGACACCACATCTCCGGACGTCGCCTTCCTCACGGAAACCTGGATGAACGCCTCCTCAGCGCCGACATCGTCATAGCCATCCCGGATGGATACAAGATCACCCAAAGGGACCGCGTCAACCAGACAGGAGGAGGCATCACCATCGTCCACAAGAACACCATCCGCATCACGACCAGCTCCGACGACATCCTCACAGCCGCTGAACACCTTCACTTCCAGATACACATGACCCCAAGACCACCCTCAGGTGGTTGGCGAGGTTGTCCAGCAGGGTGGTGGTGTTGTTGTCGTTGTTTTTCTCCAGGTGGAAGTTGAGGTCCCCTAGGAGAATGTAGTCATCGGAGGGGAGGGCGTGTGGGCTGATGAAGTCTGCGATGTCTTCGCTGAATTGTGTGCGGGGTCCTGGGGGTCTGTAGATGAGGGTGCCTCTGAGGGTGGTCTTGGGGTTGTGTGTATCTTGAAGTGAAGGTGTTTGGCAGCTGTGAGGATGTCATCGGAGCAGGTCGTGATGCGGATGGTGTTCTTGTGGACGATGGCGATGCCTCCTCCTGTCTGGTTGACGCGGTCCCTTTGGGTGATCTTGTATCCGTCCGGGATGGCTATGACGATGTCGGCGCTGAGGAGGCGTTCATCCAGGTTTCCGTGAGGAAGGCGACGTCCGGAGATGTGGTGTCGAGCAGGTTCCATAGTTCCACTGCGTGTCTGTGGACGGAGCGGGTGTTGAGCAGGATGCACTTCAGGTGGTTGCGGTTGGTGCTCGGCTTGGCGGGTATGGGTGCAGTGCAGGTCCGGATGCAGGAGAACTTGCAGGATTGGCAGGTGAAGGGTCCGTGGGTGCGTCCTGGGGTGGCTCGGTGGCAGCCGGGGAGTCGGCCGGTGTTGCGTGCGCTGAGGGTGGCGGCGTTGTACATCCGGCGGGTGGGATGGTGTCTGCGGGGGCCAGGGGGTCTGGCGCTGGGCGTGGTCCAGGCACGGACGGGTGTAGACGGGCTTGCCTTTGGCGCGCCATTGGCGCACCCGCTGCGCGTGAACGCTGCACGCATGCGCGGACTCTGCCATAAATGGAGAGTGCGGGGCGGAGCGAGGGAGGAGCAGCTGGGGGGCGGGAGCGGGGTGGCGAGTGGGGAGGGGAGCGGTGATGCTGGAGGGAACGGGGGTGGGGCCGCGGGGGAGCAGCGGCAGGGATCGGGGTGGGTCAGCGGCAGGAAACGGCGGTGTGGGCACAGGCACGATCAGGGGCACAAAGAATCAAACGATCACAAAACAAATACAGGATCACAAAACAATACTGAGGTCAGGGGGCAGAAACAATACGGCACAACACTGGGAGCGAGAACAGGGGCACAGTTACAGGCACAATGCTGGGACAACAGTTGACGATGTAAATGAGCAATGAACAATTACAGGGGCAGATACAAACTTGGCAGCGGCGGCGACAAGCGGATACCAGGCACACTCTGGGTGGGCCACGCGGTGGGAGGAGCGACCGACTCTGACCAGGTCAGGTCAGGTCCTCTCTTCGCTAAAGACTCTGACATCTGAATATGTTGCTGCTGAATGTCTAACTGGCTGTGGCACAAGCAGACCTGACATTCTGCCGTCCTACTCAGACAGGAAGCCCACCACCTGTCAAGCACCCAGAAGTTTTCACAATGTGAATTCTTGCCAAGAGATTGTAGTGTTACAGCATCATGAAAAGCTGCATGGATTGTCAGAATGGCTTTTAGTGAAGCTATTTTATCAATTGTGGGCCAGACTGCACCATGTGCTGCAGTACTGGTAATTATTTCCACTGGCTGGATTGCTAACCCACTCGGGGCTCTGCTTGCAGAGCCAACGATGGTGACATTTCGAGCATGGGTAGGCATTGGCTCTTTGGCTTCAGGCTCACTTGAAGGGTGGTGCTGTTTTTCCCTCTTTTGAATGTTTTTGAGGGGTATCCTTCCGAAGTATGTAGAGATTACAAATAGTACTATACTTTCTGCTATCTGCTTACTCCTGTGGCCTGCCCTGTCATTGTAACTAATCTGAACCTGATCACAGCAGCCAGAAGATGTTGGGGTCATTGTTTCCCAGGCCTCATGCCTGTGCTGCAACAGTTATTTAGAAGCGTAATTTCGGGGAAATTTGTTAACACAAAATGTCCCATTCAGGCAATTGTTTTAATGCATACAGCATTTCAGGTAAATTTTGAGTAATTTTTAGGTCTCGCCTGCCAATGCGCATGCGCATTGAGCTTGCAAGACTATGGGGGCGTAAACAGACTTTAACCAACTTGAGATTTCATGGCGATTCCTTGCAGTGCCCGTGAAATTCAAGCTCAATGCGCAAACGCATTGACATAAAAAGCGCGTGCACATGAAAGCGACAAGGCTCCCTCCCACGGCTATCCCCAGCATGCGCTGTGCCTCAGGCATTTCTCCTCCCCTAATTTATTCACTGCCACGGCTTTCGCTTTGACGGGCGCCGGTCCGTCTCTCCCCTCCTGGCCGCCTCTCCCCTTTCTCTCCAGCACGCTCATACAGTCCCCAAAAAAAACATGCAAACGACTTCAAACTGAAATCGCCGCCGGGCCGTCTCTCCCCTCCTGGCCACCTCTCAGCATACATTGGATACATTCATACTCCAGGCTCGCATCACAACTTCGAGTCACTGTAGGGATGGTTAGCTTTATTACAAACTACTTGTGTAGAAATAAAATTGAACACATAGACTCACTCCCATTTATCATGCTTAGTTTTTCAACCCCCTCCCTCTACAGCGTGCTAGGGACCCCCTTCCTAAATGAAACTCACAGACTCACTCCCATTCAGCTTTCATACTCTTTCGACTCTTTCCCATTCAGCTTTCCTACTCTTTCCCCCCCCCTCCTCCCTTTCCAGCGTCTGATGGATATTGTTGGGATTAATTAATTACATTTAGGATGCTTTGCAACAAGAACTTCCTGCAAAATTTTACACTGTCTTTTACATCATAAGGGAGCGTGATTTTAACAAACAAAACAACCACAGAGCTTCTCTCCCATCCAGTTCACACGATGTCTTTTAGGTCATAAGGGAGCGTGTTTTTTACAAACAAAACAACAGAGCTTCTCTCCCATCCAGTTGACTAAACGCTCCCCCCCCCCCACCCACCCCCACCAATCCATCTGTACCGCCTGGCCTACTCTTCTATTCACAGACTAAGCCTTGTGAAAACTAAACTACAGGATGCTAGAGTGCTTTAAGCACCGTTGTCAAGATTCTAATCAGTTGTGAAGTTGCATTTGGGATATGCTAATTTGAACAGCAGGATGCGAGGCGGTTGTTAGCCCTAGAAAAAAATAGAAAAAGCCGGACTACAAGACACATCCCCCTGACAATAAATAACAGCCACTGGAAATGTTAGGTTTTTTTTGCAAAGCTAGAATAGTGCACATTTTTCACACAGACTTGAAGCTTACAAATTAGTACTTACGTTTTGTTACTGTACATACAGCCTCTCACATTCTGCAGCATACATTCATGACATTTACACTCTAGGCTCTATGCTGGCATCATACCACTTCTCCACAACGCAAGCACAAATTATGTCACAAGTTAAAGTCGCAGGAGGGATGGTAGCTTTCATTAAAAACACAGACTTGACTACAAATACAATTAAACACACAGACTCACTCCTATTCATCATGCCTACCATTTAGACACAATTGTATGTACAGGTAGGACTTTAAACACAAATCATCCAGCCTCGATCACATTCAGCTGCATACATCAGCTCATACTATTTCACCACACCTTTGTCTACCTTTAGGTCTTTTAACAGAAATCACCCATCCTCTCTCCCATTCAGCAGCATACATTGGATACATTCACACTCTAGCCTCAAACATACAGCGTAAACAAATAAAAGAATACCTGCAAACTACTTTACATCCTAATCAGCCAGCCTCTCTCCCATTCAGCAGCATACATCAGCTCATACCATTTCGCCACACCTAAGTCTAGATTTCGGTATTTATACACAAGTCATCCAGCATCTCTATCATTCAACAGCATATATTGGGTACATTCACATACATCTGCTCAAAACGAAGAAAAGAAGACGTGCTAACTATTTTAAATCCTAATCATCCAGCCTCTCTCCCATTCAGCAGCATACATCAGCTCATACCATTTCGCCACACCTGTGTCTAGATTTCGGTATTTATACACAAGTCATCCAGCATCTCTATCATTCAACAGCATAAATTGTCTACACATACATACATTAGCTCATACCATTTCGCCACACCTCTATCTAGATTTCGGTATTTATACACAAATCATCCAGGTTCTTTCTCATTCAACATCATATATTCGGGTGCATTCACACTCTACATTCCATGCTTGCATCATAAGTTAACAACTTTGAGTCATGGTAGGGATGTATAACTTTCATTACAAAATACTTGTGCACAAACAGGCACTGGAATCCAGCCTTGCTCACATTCAGCTGCATACATCAGCTCATACCCTTTCGCCACAACTTTGTCTACCTTTAGGTCTTTCAACAGAAATCAACCATCCTCTCTCACATTCAGCAGCATACATTGGATACATTCAGACTCTAGCCTCAAACATACAGCGTAAACAAAGAAAAGAAGACGTGCAAACTCCTTTAAATCCTCACCAGCCAGCCTCTCTCCCATTCAGCAGCAACACACAGACTCACTCCTATTCATCATGCCTACCATTTAGACACAACTGTATGTACAGGTAGGACTTTAAACACAAATCATCCAGCCTCGATCACATTCAGCTGCATACATCAGCTCATACCATTTCGCCACACCTCTGTCTAAATTTCGCTATCTACACACAAATCATCCAGCATCTCTCTCATTCAACATCATATATTGGGTACATTCACACTCTACGATCCATGCTTGCATCATAATGTAACAACTTTGAGGTATAGTAGGGATGGATAACTTTCATTACAAAATACTTTAGCACAAATACCATTAAACACACAGACTCAATCGCATTCATCAGGCATAGTCTTTCACCCCCTCCCTCTACAGCGTGCTAGGGACCCACTCCCTCTCCGCAGCATTCGACACTGCCTGCCTCCGCACCCTAGTACAACACCTCAGCAACGTCAGTATCCAAGTGAAGGCACTGGAGTGGATCATCTCGTTCCTCGCCGGAAGAACCCAGAGAGTCCGCCTACCCCCGTTCAGATCCGAGGCCACCGAAGTCATCTGCGGCGTACCACAAGGATCATCACTCAGCCCCACCCTCTTCAACGTCTACATGAGCTCCCTCGCAGCCATCGCACACCAACACAACCTCAACATCATCTCCTACGCCGACGACACCCAGCTGATCCTCTCCCTCACCAACGACCCTGCCACCGCCAGAACCAACCTACACGAAGGGATGAAAGAAGTAGCTGAGTGGATGAAGAACAGCCGCCTGAAACAGAACTCAGACAAGACGGAAGTCCTCATCCTTGGATCAATACCCTCGGCATGGGACGACTCCTGGTGGCCCCCGGCCCTAGGCAGCGCACCCAAACCAACGGACCAAGCACGCAACCTGGGCTTCATCCTGGACTCCTCCCTCTTGATGACCAGACAAGTCAACGCCGTCTCATCATCGTGTTTCAACATCCTACGCATGCTCCGAAAGATCTTCCTATGGATCCCCACCGAAACCAGGAAGACGGTCACCCAAGCACTCGTCACTAGCCGACTGGACTACGGAAACGCCCTCTACACCGGAACCACAGCCAAACTACAGAAAAGACGCCAACGCATCCAGAACGCCTCCGCACGACTCATCCTGGACATCCCCCGACATAGCCATATCTCCGGACACCTGAGAGACCCGCACTGGCTCCCCGTCAGCAAGAGAATCACGTTCCGTCTCCTCACCCACGCACACAAGGCCCTCCACGACCTTGGCCCCAGGTACCTCAACAACCGCCTGACCTTCTACACTCCCACCTGCCAACTACGATCGACCAGCTACGCCCTTGCCGCGGTTCCACGCATTCGAAGAGCCACCATGGGAGGAAGATCCTTCTCCTACCTGGCAGCCAAGACTTGGAACTCCCTCCCCATCCACCTCCGTCGTACCCAAGACCACCTCGCCTTCAGGAGACAACTCAAGACCTGGCTGTTTGAGCAGTAGCGGACCCCCCTCCCCCCAAGCGCCTTGAGACCCTCTGGGTGAGTAGCGCGCTATACAAATTCCTTGATTGATCGATTGATTGATTGAGGATCGCCTTCGTGCTTCCGTAAGAAACCCACGATTTGCAGCTGTATTCTGTGCCCATCCCTGGTGGCACTGATGAAGCGAACTTTTAAAATTTATTTAGTTTCCGTTTGCAGATTTAAACTCCCATAATTAATAATGTATTAACGAGTGTTGCATGTTTTTGTATTAATTCAACCTAGAATAATGTGCACCTTCATAAACACGTGGGATTAATAATATGTGCTCTTGTTGCATTAGTCACTACGTTTGAATAATATATTAACTTTGTCTTTCTGTTTTGTCAATATTAACTGCAGCTGTTTAAAATAATAGCATGTGCTTATTCTTAAATGTGCTCTTGTTTATGTTGTGTCTTTTTATGTGACAGAGTTTTGTTTGTTTCTTGTGCTTAAAGCTAGGTAACATAGACTAATGGGTTAACATTAGTAAACGGGGTGGGTAACAGAATGGTCTCAATTCTCTAATTAATTACTGTCTTGTGCTTGTTTAAACATTAGTTTTCCGAGTGGGCCTTTGAAAATGGGTGCCATGGCAGAGCTGAAATGATGACTTGACCAGAGTGAAGCCTTCACTCACGCGCTGTGATTAAGAAAGAATTTCCTGCCAAAACAAAGGAATAATGTGCTGAACAGTTGATGGTCGAGTCGAAGTTGTGTTCTTGGAGAGAGCTCCAAGGACAGTGAGCCTGTGTTGCCTGCCAAGTTAAGGAAATTGAAGTTTACATGCTCTGTTAAATGTTGCATTTTTAAGGAAACTGAAAGGATGGAATCTAAGAACAATAAGGGCTTATGATGTGCCCCGGACTTGGTCAGGAATGAGTGACATGCTGGTGGCCTGACATGGCTCAGCCAATAGTAAAGCAGAATTTTTGGAGACTTTTTAGAATTTAGTTACTTAGTTAGTAAGAAAGGTAAAAAAACGGGTTCCTTTGGACAACCCTGCTGGCTGTGATGACATGCTGTTGGACTTTTGGCGCACGTAAGAACTTCTGACTTTATTAATATTTTTCCTCTTCAGGTTGAGACAGAGTTAGACAGGGAAATAGTTTAAAATGAACAAATTAATTTGCAAATGATTCAACGTTTCTGACTTGCTTCATAACAAAAGTTTATTACATTTGTGCCTTAATTAAAGATGCTTTATTTGCTAATAAAAAGATTTCAAGTTTAATGCACTTATTTTGAAAATAAAGTTAATAAAATAGATTTTGAAATGACAAGCTGGTCTTGATTATTTCATACTAAGTTACCATCAGTTAATCCATTGCCTAGCTTTTGACTTAATTAAATGTTCATTTAAGAGATTTGATTAATTAGGTCATATGATTCAGTTGGTCAATTCATGTCTCAGTCATTCATGGGCCTAGTGTTAAAATTGTGAATAATGGTGAGTATTGTGGTGTAGAGATGTACTTATGAGACAGAATTTCCTTTGGCCCGCTGGATCAATTCTCTGGTAGCAGAGTTCGGTTGCTATGGTAACTGACATGTTACATGGTAGTTACATAGGATACATGTTTAACACATGTTAAGGTTTGTCTAGTTGTTATATGTTGTCGATAGTTTTTTTCCAGCAGTGAGAAAAATCCTGGTTATGTGCCGGCAGAGTAGTGTGACAGGTGAAGTTACACAGTTCATTTGTTCTGTTTTAAAATTAGTGGTACTGAAATATCACTAAGTGTTGTGGACGTACAGCACAAGTTTAGGGATTTTTAGGTATGACAGGTTGTATGTATAGTGAGGTTTGCCTATGAAATTGTAGCTCTGAGTATAGGGACTAGGAGCCCGTTTTAAAACTCGTTGCAAAAAGAGTAGTAGGATTTTACCGAGCTTGTGTGAAGGGTAAGGTGGCGTTGTCTATTCTTACTGGCGATTGTGGATTTCTATTGGTTGGTTAGAGTCCTACCAAAGATTTCATGTATACATGGATAGGGTTTTCCGTATGAATGTGTAAACCTGATTTTGTGAAAATAGCGTCGTCTATTTCACGAAAGTGAAATCTTGAATGTCTGGTAAAACTGTCACTTTGTTTAGTGAAACTGACAAATGGTTTGTTTTTCCGTAGTTATTAACTGAAATTCATTGAAAAGAAATATTTTAAAATGGCGCTGTGAAAATATTTTGTGAAGGAGGGGTGAGTTTACGGAGTGACACGCGCAGTTTCGCTGCAGCGGCAGTATACGTCACAGGGTTCGTGCTGTGATTGGTTGACATACGTCACAGCAAGCGCACTGGTAGGTTCACATGACCAAAACGAGCTGTTAGCGAATTGGTCCTTTCTGAAAACAGTATTCACATTGGTTGAGCAAGGCAGTGACGTGGCTTAACTTGATTGGCTTGTTGCTGAGTTTCGCGCACGGAGAGGCTAGAGTAGCGGAACAACAAGGAAATACATACGATCTTTTCTAAATTAAACGGAATAGTTTTAAATCATGAGTTATTGGTACAATAAAGAGGATAAGAAGCCTTCATGGTTTCAGAAATTTAAAAATGTATTCAATCCTGACAAGAAAATTGAAGCGCGTGGTGGAAAATGACTTCATAAGTACAAAACACCCGCAGCATATATGGAAGGAGAATATGGTTATCATACTGTTCTCTGGTTTGAAAATTGGATGCAATATACCAAGAATGATGGTGTTTTAGCATGGCCGGAAGATGGATCGTTTAATGCTAAAGTTTTGAGAAACTTAAGAGATAAAATGATGTCTCTTACGCCAAAGCCCAGACCAACACAATTTGAAGCTTTAGTTGAATGGGAAATTGAAATGATGGAGCTTGAACGAGAAAGCTGGGGAATATCGAGAGGCCCAAAATTAGATATAAATAGGGAAACTCATCAGGATAGAGTGCGTCGTTGGAGAAGAGCAGACATGCATGATGGTTTGTATCCAGTTAGAGAAATGGTTGTTGAAACTTCAGGTCAAAAGAATTCCCGGAAAAAGGTCATCTTGATGAAGAATTAGATGATGCAGTTTTAGAAGAAATTCTTACTAATCCACCACCTTATCATCCAAGTTGTTCACAGTCTACCCTGAGAAGTTCTTCAGGAATTTCTCCTAGTGCACCTCCTAGAGAAGTTGATGAAAATTCACCCAGATTTTTAATATTACCTGAAAGGGCAAGGTCAAGAAGTAAATCAAATACCCCAAAAGAAAGCAGAAACTATCCAGAAATTTCAGATTTGAGAAATAATTTTCCGAGAAATGACAAAAGAGCAGAGGTACCTGAAAATATACCAAACATATCAGATTATTTAAAAGCAAAGAGAGAATTAATTCAGCAATTAACAAAAGGGATGGAAGTAGTAACAGTACCAGTAACAATTGGTCCTGTTGTACCGGTTTTTGAACAGGGTGATTTTAATTTTTTAATTTACTCTTTTTTTTATTTTATGTCGCCTATGTCCATCTACACACCCTGAGGATTCCAACAATATATTGGGTGTGTAGATTGGCGCTGTGGTTCCCGTGTTTACCTTGCCAAAAGGTTTCTGTTCTCTCTTTAAACTAGTGGTATAGATTACTCCTGGTATTTAAACAATACAGTGGCTATGAAAAATTAAGTGAAAAGGACATGAGCCACTTCATTTATAGATTTGTTTATGGCTTGAAACCTGAAATTGGAGAAATGATTAGAAACGGAATTGTCGGCTGGCAATCACTTTCAGTTGATGATATCCTGAGGAAAGCAAAATACTGCAGTGATGAGATAGATGCAAAGCAAAAGAAGCTTAAGGAAAAGGCGATGTGGGCACAAGTGAAGGTAGCTGAACAGCAGATAGCAACCTTAGAAAATAAAAATTTCCAGCAGAATCCAGGAAAGTTCAAGGGGAACTTTGTGAATAAGACCACATTTGATATAAATATTGAAGAGCTAAAACAAAAGCTCCCATGTTTTAATTGCGGTGAAATTGGACACTGGAAGCGTGAATGTAAAAATCCGCCCAGAAATTTTAAGAATTCATCATTAAATCCACAGATGCAGAGTGAGATAAATCAGCAGCAACAGCTACAGCGACAGTTAAATGAAATAAGTCAGCAGCAACAGCTACAGCGACAGTTAGTGAATCAGCAGAGCCAATTGAATCAGCAGAGCCAAATTCCACAGCCACCTCTTCCAAATTGTATGAATGCACAGAGATACAGTCCTGAGACGGTATTCTGCGGAGCTGAACAGGTAAACAGATCACAAAAAGTGAATGTGTTGAATGTCTCTCAACAATTTTGCCTAAAAGAAAATGAGAGCAGTGATTCGGAAGATTACTCAGGACGGTGCCTGAGAGAGGAAGAAGAGTGTGTACTTGGAGCCACTCTTGAGGTAGATCAGGCAGGTCCATTTGTAAATGGTAAAGTGAATGATAAATATATCACTTTTCTTGTGGACACTGGTGCTACCCGTTCTACTGTTAGATCAGTGGAAATTGAATATCTTCCCCTCTCGGGTGAGACAATCCAGGTGGTTGGCGTAGCTAATCAACAAATAAAGACAGATTTGACAAAACCAGTTGATGTAGAAATTGGAAATTACAAAGACAAACACAGATTTGTTGTCTGTAATAGCAGTCCCGTTAACCTTTTAGGTCGGGATTTGTTGTGTAAGATGAACTGTAAAATATATTGCTCACCGGATGGTATTGAGCTTCAAACTTTAGAAGAAGATGGTTTGTATAAATTAACAAGGCTAATTGTTGATGAAGAAAATAAAATGTTTCCTGCTTTTGATAAAAACAATTTACCTGAAGAATTGAAAGAGGCAGTTAACCCGAAAATTTGGGATTTAACTGGTGATGAAATGGGTTTAATGAAACATGTGGACCCAGTAAAAATTACTGTGAAGCAAGGGATAGACTTTACAAACATTCCCCAGTACAAAATGAAACCTGAAACAATTGAGGGTGTCATTCCTGTGATTAAAAAATTCATTAAGCAAGGTGTTTTAAGAGAGATTGAGAGCAGTCCATGTAATTCACCGATTATGGGAATCAAAAAGCCAAATGGAACTAACAGAATAGTTCAGGACCTGAGAAAGGTTAACAAAATCGCTGTACCTTGCTGCCAGTTGTACCAAACCCAGCGATAATTCTTTATCAGATTCCGCATGATGCAGAATGGTATACGGTCATTGACCTATGTAATGCCTTCTTTACATTTCCACTGCATCCAGATAGCCAACAAATTTTTGCGTTCAGATTCCAGGATCGTATTTTAGCATGGTGTCGTATTCCTCAAGGGTATACTGAAAGTCCATCTATCTTTAATCAGTTGTTAAAGAAATCCCTGGAAGAGTTAAAGTTGCCTGGAGAGTCAACATTGGTCCAGTATATTGATGACCTCCTCGTGGCTGGAAAAACGAGAGAAAATTGTGTAACAGACACCATTACACTTTTGAATCGATTAGCAGATGAAGGACATAAAGTGTCACCTGCGAAACTACAGTTTTGCAAACAAGAGGTTAAATACCTTGGTCACAGAATTGCAAAGGGAATCAGACAAGTGACAATTGAAAGAATAAAGACGATTCGAGCAATACAACCACCAACAACACAAAGACAGATCAGAGCCAACTGACTTGAAACTGGTACGTTGTGATCCATTCATCATGATCTTGTCACTTGTCAATGGATGTCAAGAAGAATGGATTCCTACATAATTCAACACTAAACGTCAACTGTGCAGAATGTGTTAATACTGTGTACACTAAAACAAGAACCAAAAAAAAAAAATCTTAGTTATAAACTAAAAAAAAAACAAAAAAAAACAAAGACAGATCAGAATGTTTCTAGGAATGGTTGGGTATTGTCGCCAATGGATTTGTGGATTTTCAGTAATTGCGAAACCACTGCAAAGGCTGACAAAAGCAGACATAAAAGCCCCGATTGTTTTGACAAAAACAGAATTAGAGGCTTTTGAAAAATTAAAAAGAAGTCTGTGTGAAGCTCCAGCTTTGGGGATGCCAGACTATGATAAAAAATTTGAGCTGTACTGCAGTGAAAGGAAAGGTTGTGCATTGTCGGTTTTAATTCAGAAACATGGAAAAATGAGAAAACCAATAGCTTATTTTTCAGCTGTTCTTGATCCTGTTGCAAAAGCATTGCCAGGTTGCTTAAAAGCAGTGGCTGCAACAAGTGTAAGCCTTGGAGCAAAGTGAAGGAATCATAATGGGGTTTCCTGTAAAAGTATATGTACCTCATTCAGTTGAAACACTTCTTACCAGAAGTGAAACACAGCACTTGTCGAGTAACAGATTAACCAAATATGAAAAGGTTATTCTGGGATCAGATAACGTACCTATTGCAAGGTGTGTTAATCTTAATCCCCCTACACTTTTGCCGGATGGTGTCGTTTCTGACATCGATAATGGGGCTGATGATATTGATCATGAATGTTTGGATGTTTTGGAATACTGTACTAAACCTAGAGGGGACATTAAAGATGTGCCTTTACCAGAGTTAGACATTGCTTACTTTGTTGATGGCTCCTGTCTAAGAACAGACGAAGGCATTCTGAGAGCACCATATTCAGTTTGCACAGTTTCAGAGATAGTTGAAGGTTCAACTCTGGATGGAATTCGTTCAGCTCAAGTGTCAGAATTAATTGGTTTAATTTGTGCATGTGAAAAAGCAAAAGGGAAAAAGGTTACCATAGTGACTGATAGTCAGTATGGATATGGCGTAGTCCATGACTATGGCCAGCTCTGGTCTCAAAGAGGTTATTTGACCTCTGCGGGAACACCAATCAGAAATGCAAAATTGATCAGAAGACTGATCGATGGCATTCAATTACCAGAAAAAATAGCTGTTGTCAAATGTGGAGCGCACAAGAAGGGTGAGGACTATATTACTAAAGGCAATACCGTTGCAGATGAAACTGCACGTTACTGTGAGAAAAATAATCTTTCAATTAATCGGGAAAAAGACAATGATCATGTTATGAACTCTCTCATGCTAATATCTGTAGTTGAAACATGGCAGGGAGTAAAGGATTTACAAGATGAGGCAAATGATGAGGAGAAAACCACATGGCTCAAAGAAGGTTGCAGACAGAGGGAGGAAGATGAAATTTGGGTTTACAAAGATGGCAGACCTGTTATGCCCAATTGCATGATTGCTGACATGGCACGGATGTACCATGGTCCAGGTCATTTAGGAAGAGATTCAATTATTCGAATGTTCAGGGAAACTTGGCATAATCCAAAATTTAGGATTATTGCGGAGTCACTTTGCCAGAGATGTTTGATCTGCCAGCAAATCAATCCAAACAGAAAAACAGTTGTGAGCATGGGAACCATAGGACGGGAGGGTGGTCCTTTTACCAGGTTGCAAATGGAATTCATTGACATGCCACCACATAACAGGTTGAGATATGTCCTTGTTATTGTCTGTCTATTTTCGAGATGGGTGGAAGCGTTCCCAACTCGTCACAATGATTCAGTTACTGTGGCAAAATTGCTTTTAAGGGAAATCATACCTAGGTACGGATTTCCAGTGACCATTGAAAGTGATCGCGGCACACACTTTGAAAACAGATTGTTAAAATTAATTTGTGAGGCCTTCAGCATAAAGCAGAAATTGCACTGTGCATACAGACCAGAAGCATCAGGTGTTGTAGAGCAAATTAATGGCACAATAAAAAATAGAATTTCAAAAATGTGCTTAGCAACAGGGATGAAGTGGACAGATGCACTTCCACTTGTTTTGATGTCTTTGAGAAGCACACCAGATAAAGACAGGTCTTAGCCCTCATGATATGCTCATGCGAAGAGTAATGAGACAGGCTTTTATACCAGTTGGAAAATTGTTAACAATAAATGAAAGTGCAATTATAGATTACTGTAAGCAGTTACCTGATGTGGTAACTTCTGTATTCCATCAGGTGGGAACAGATGTGATTTAAAAAAAAAGGAGCAGGCTCATGATCTGTTGCCAGGAGACTGGGTCAGAACAAAGGTTCATCGGAGAAGGAACTGTTTAGTACCCAGGTGGCAAAAAGCAAGACAGGTGATACTAGTCACAACAAATGCTGTTAAATGTAAGGGTCTGAAGAGGTGGGTGCTGCAAGTCATACTATTCGTGTACCCCCTCCTGATAACCCTGATGAGGATAGTGACGACACAACAACTGATCCAGACTCAGAAGGAGAACCTGAAGATCTAGTTTCTGAAGATCGACAGGAAAGTCGACATCTGGAAGATTCTGATGTGGATCAGGCATCAAATGAAAAAGATCTAGAACTTGTGGTTGTTGATTCAGAGAATGATGAAGATGTTCAAGAAAAAAGAACTGAAAAAGAAACTGTGTCAGAAGAGAATCAAGATCAGGAGAGTATTGAAAAGCAGATTGGAAGCTCTGAAAGCAGGAACGAAGATTCTGAAACTGGGAAGTTAGAAGTAATTCCAGAAGAGGAAGAGGACGAATTACCAAGTACCAGCTACAGAGATGTTGTTCCTAATGGAGTGAAGCTGCCGAGTAAAAAGTTCCTAGATACAGAATTGAAATCTCTGAAACTGACTCAGACGAGAGTGATGAAGAGTCGGATATAAGAAAATCCAGAAAAAGGGCTTGGAAAGCTGAATGTAATGAAACCGAGCCTAAGAAGAAACTCTTGAGAAAAGGTGATATCTGGCCGAAAGAAAATCTAAAGTTCAAGTTGGTAAACAAATCAAAGGAGCAGATTAATGAGATATCAAGTCAGAATAGTGAATCAGATAGAAAAGAACAAGCAGGTAAGAAAATTGAAGTAATTAGCAGAAAGAGCAAAAGACCATTGGAGGCAAATCAGAAATACAAATCTCCTGAGTGGGCCTACATTATAATTCCACCAGTAGTTGAGATTAGCAGTAGTAGTCAGGAAGATTTGGAAGAAAACAGTGACAATGATTAGAAATTATTTTCTTTAGGTTGAGGTTTATTTTTGCCATAAGGCTGAACAAATTCTGTTCGGTGACACAAGGTCGAAGAAATTGTGTTAGAAATGGAAGAATTTCGTAGAGCTCAATATGAGAGCTCCAGACAAACTGGAGTTTAGATTTACTAACACAGAGAGTGTTCATAATATGACATTTCTAAAAAGTAAAAAATTTGGGATTTTGTTTGGAGTTGATGAAGCGAACTTTTAAAATGTATTTAGTTTCCGTTTGCAGATTTAAACTCCCATAATAATAATGTATTAACGAGTGTTGCATGTTTTTGTATTAATTCAACATAGAAAAATGTGCACCTTCATAAACACGTGGGATTAATAATATGTGCTCTTGTTGCATTAGTCACTACGTTTGAATAATATATTAACTTTGTCTTTCTGTTTTGTCAACATTAACTGCGGCTGTTTCAAATAATAGCATGTGCTTATTCTTAAATGTGCTCTTGTTTATGTTGTGTCTTTTTATGTGACAGAGTTTTGTTCGTTT
The DNA here is from genome assembly GCF_964263255.1 of Lissotriton vulgaris. Lineage (NCBI taxonomy): Eukaryota > Metazoa > Chordata > Amphibia > Caudata > Salamandridae > Lissotriton > Lissotriton vulgaris. Next base: position 598,824,858 of record NC_141696.1, read on the forward strand.
CTTGTGCTTAAAGCTAGGTAACATAGACTAATGGGTTACCATTAAAAGGGGGTGGGTAACAGAATGGTCTCAATTCTCTAATTAATTACTGTCTTGTGTTTGTTTAAACATTAGTTTTCCGAGTGGGCCTTTGAAAATGGGTGCCATGGCAGAGCTGAAATGAATTGATGACTTGACCAGAGTGAAGCCTTCACTCACGCGCTGTGATAAAGAAATAATTTCCTGCCAAAACAAAGGAATAATGTGCTGAACAGTTGATGGTCGAGTCAAAGTCGTGTTCTTGGAGAGAGCTCCAAGGACAGTGAGCCTGTGTTGCCTGCCAAGTTAAGGAAATGGAAGTTTACATGCTCGGTTAAATGTTGCATTTTTAAGGAAACTGAAAGGATGGAATCTAAGAACAATAAGGGCTTATGATGTGCCCCGGACTTGGTCAGGAACGAGTGACATGCTAGTGGACTGACATGGCTCAGCCAATAGTAAAGCAGAATTTTTTGAGACTTTTTAGAATTTAGTTACTTAGTTAGTAAGAAAGGTATAAAAACTGGTTCCTTTGGACAGCCCTGCTGGCTGTTTCCTGATACCGGATGACGTGCTGTTGGACTTTTGGCGCACGTAAGAACTTCTGACTTTATTAATATTTTTCCTTTTCAGATTGAGACAGAGTTAGACAGGGAAATAGTTTAACATGAAGAAATTAATTTGCAAATGATTCAACGTTTCTGACTTGCTTCATAACAAAAGTTTATTAAATTTGTGCCTTAATTAAAGATGCTTTATTTGCTAATAAAAAGATTTCAAGTTTAATGAAAATAAAGTTAATAAAATAGATTTTGAAATGACAAGCTGGTCTTGATTATTTCATATTAAGTTACCATCAGTTAATCCATTGCCTAGCTTTTGACTTAATTAAATGTTCATTTAAGAGATTTTATTAATTATGCCATATGATTCAGTTGGTCAATTCATGTCTCAGTCATTCATGGCCCTAGTGTTAAAATTGTGAATAATGGTGAGTATCGTGGTATAGAGATGTACTTATGAGACAGAATTTCCTTTGGCCCGCTGGATCAGCACTATCATGTCTATTCTCTTTCCAAAGATACACTAGAATTGTTTCTGCTTTTCCATCACACTGCCAGCTGCATGGCACTTTTGTTTTACAGTTGGTTATGCACTAGTTAGCTGATTCTTGCATTCGCAAAAATTAGCTTATCTAATATTACTTGCCAAATGATTGTCTTAAAACCACTTTCAAGCGCTAGCACAATGGAACGATGAGCGTAGCTTACGAAGAAAAGATGGTTGTTTTTGTAGCGGCAGGCCATTGCCCATCAGAAATAGATAAACATAAGGGTGTGAAACTAGCCATACATCAAGTGAATACTTACTTATATAGTGCACTAAGACATTACATATTACTTTGCTGCAATTAATTTCACACATAACCAGAAGGCAGTATATGATTTAGGACCACATGATTTTCAGTCATGTGTTGGACCCGGAATTCGAAGTGAGGTCCCCAGGTTACCAGCTTTGCCACTAGACCCTCTTCAGGATGGCGCAGCAAATGACTGGGTTGGAGTCTGAATATCCGCCTCAAGACCAAAGTCCTGATACAGAATCTTTTTTTTTTTTTTTATTAAATGTTTTTATTGCAGATGCACAGATACATGTAGAATCACTTTGGCATTATCAAACATACAGGAAATCAATACATACAGAAACAAAGAAGGCCAGCAACCCCCCAATTCTCATCATTGCGGAGAGCAGCAATCAAATTATCTTCATATAAGGGTCATGTAGGCGGAGCCCCGCCTCAGCATAGAGGGTGTCCATAATAGTCATCTGGGCATCTGCTTTTGTACATTTTTTCTCCTTTCTTTATTTGTTATCCAACCCCCCCCCCCCCCCCCCTCTCCCCAAAACACAACTGAACAATGCGGCGAGGGAAATTAAGAGGACATCTTTACAGATAACATGAGTCCGGATAGTCTTGAGAATAGTGTATGTAGTTCCCATCAGCCTCAGCCCCCCCTCCCAAGCCCAGCATGCAAGTGGCCCCAGGACCGTCAAATAGATGGCGCACGCCCAGCACAGTGGGTCCACTCCAAACCTTACTCGCCGCCCCTCCCAATATTCCACCAAACCCCGGGTCAATACGTAGGTCTCCCTACCCCGGCTCACTCTCCAGCCCATGATACTGCCTCCATTTCGACCAAACCCTTTAAAACTTTTTGGGGCAGCCCCTCGATTTATATGTCACCCGCTCTGCCGCCATGTAGAGGTCCAATCCCCTCCTCCATTCCTCCATGGTAGGTACGGACTCCACCCCCAAATACTTAGCAATGTCTCGTTTTGCGACCACTAGGGCCAGTGTTAGGAACGTCAGCAGGGGGCGGGGGAGGTCAACATCATTGGTCATTCCCAGGATGGCCAGTTTTGGCTCCTGGACGAGTGGCACTGCCAGGACCTCTCTCAGCTCAGCAAAGACGTGCGTCCAGTATGATTGTATTTTGCTACACGCCCACAAAATATGAAAGAAGTCCCCCCCCTCATGTAGGCAACGTAGGCACCTGTCATCAGATATTTTCCCCATCTTAAACAACCTGACCCTGTCAAAGTACGTCCTGTGGAGCACATTGTACTGGATCAGGCGGAGTCGGGACTTAATGGCCACTTCCCTCGGGTGCATCAGGATTAGGTCCCAGTCGATCTCTTCCAATGCACCCACGTCATGCTCCCACGTGGCCCTGAGTTTCGCCAGATCCCCCAACATGTTGTTTGTGAGTGTCTTGTATGTAAGGGATACAGCCTTGTTGGGTATTTGCTCCTGCAGCAGTCTGTCTTCTAGGGGTGCATATTCCGGGAGACCCTCTAAAGGTATAGCCTGTGCCCTCCACGCATGCCGTAACCGGACATATTTAAAGAACTGCGAGCGATGGAGCCCATATTCCGCCTTCAAGGTATCGAACGACTTGAGCTCCCCCCTGGCGATGACATCCCCCACCGTGGAGATCCCAATGTCATCCCACTGCTTAAAGCTGCGAAGTTTACTCAGTTCATGGAGCCATGCACAATGCCAAAGTGGAGTTTGCCGTGTGGGCTTCCGTTCCCAACCCCTACGTTTCGTGGCCAGTTTCCAGGCTCGGAGCGTGATAATGGTGGCCGGGAGCAGGGGTTTTCTTCGCGGGCCACCGTATAGGTACGTAAGCAAATGACAGGGGGATAACTTTGCTCGTTCCAGCACATATGTGGGGTGGCTCGCCGGGGCATGGAGCCAATCATTGATAGGGGAGAGATGCTCCGCCCAATAATAGGCCTCCAGGTTCGGCAGGGAGAAGCCACCGCTATATTGGTGTCGTTGAAGGGTGGTGAGCGCCACACGCGGCTGTTTACCCAGCCAGATAAAGGACCTAAGTTCAGCATGTATTTTGCGCAGAAGGTCGCTTGGAATGGGATAATACTCGTTCTGCAGGGCGTACAAGTATTTAGGCAGTATCACCATTTTGTACATCGCTGCTCTGCCCAAAAGGGTCAAGGGCAGCTGGCGCCACCGTGACATATCAGTGGCAGAGTTCAGAAGTATCCTGTCCACATTCTTAGATAGTGACAATTCTATGTCTAGCGTCATGAACACCCCCAAGTATTGAAAGCCCTCCGTAGACACCACCAGTCTATCCGGGAGGGCGTCGTCACCTGTGGCCCCCTTAGGGTCGAAAAGGACGGACTTGTGCCAATTTATGGCATACCCGGAGTAGCCCCCATAGCCATCTATTTCCCGGAACAGTTCGGGCACAGTGGTGTGCGGGTCAGTGATATAGAGCAGAACATCATCGGCATACAGGGACAGCTTTTCTTGTGTGTCATCGGCGGGTGTAACTTTGAAGCCGGTGATACTCTGGTTCTGTCGGATCCTGGCCGCCAGCACCTCGATTGTCAGGGTGAAGAGAAGAGGGGACATCCCTGTCTGGTGCCTCTCTGGATCTGAATTTCGCGTGAGAGCGTCCCGTTCACCCTCACCCTGGCCCTCGGGGCAGTGTACAGCAGCTGTACCCAAGAACGGAATTTGGGGCCAAAACCAAATTTATATAAGGTGGCTTCGAGGAACGGCCAGTGCACGGAGTCGAAGGCCTTTTCAGCATCTAGGGAAAGGAACCAGTGTGGCGGGTCCCTGCCCTTCACCTCCTGTAACCAGTTGTGCGTGCGACGGAGGTTGAATTTCGTGGCCCTGTCCAGCAAGAAGCCCGTTTGGTCCAGGTGTATCAGATCAGGCAGAACCGCCCTAAGGCGGCGCGCTAGGACCGTAGCGAGGAGCTTCACCTCCGTGTTCAGTAGAGAGATCGGACGGTAGGAGGCACACTCCTCCCTTGGCTTGCCCTCCTTGTGGATAGGGATTATGGTGGCCAAAGTGAGGTCGGGGGGCAATCCCCCCTCTGTGTAGGCCTCAAGGAAGAGGTTCCGCAGGTGTGGGGCCACAATGTCGGCCGTACATTTAAAGAATTCCGGGGGAAAGCCATTCGGCCCCGGGACCTTGCCCGGTTTCAGCCCAGCGATGGCAGACTTCACTTCATCAAGAGAGATGTCGGCTTCTAATTGTACCATGGCCTCATCATCGACGCAGGGTAGGTCTACGTCTAACATATAAAGGAGTGAGTCATCACATGATCCTAGTTGCCGGGCCCTGTAGAAGTCCTCGTAGTATGCTGCACATGTGTCTGCAAAAAGCGGGTCCGAGCGCGTGACCTCCCCCTGTCCATCGGTAACTTCATCCACCCACCTCGCCAATCGCTCTCTCCGACTGAGCCAGGCTAAGAGTTTACCAGATTTATCCCCCACGTCGTAGAGACAATGGAGGGTGGCCAGGTTCTGTGTTCTCGCTTCATCCGACACCAATTCCCGGTAGCGTCTCTGGGCATCTAAGAGCTTACGCAAGGTCGTCGTGCATTTAGTACTTAGGTGCTCCCTTTCCAGCTCTACAATAGTGCGCTCCACAGTCCCAACCTCTTCCACTAGTTTCTTCCGCTCATCTCCCAGTCTGCCACTTATCCTATCTCTCAGCACCGGTTTCATCGCTTCCCACAGGGTCACCGCCGATTCCACCGACCCCTCATTTTCAGCCATGTACACTCGTGTATCCGCCCTGACGCCTTTAAGGATCGATTTATTGGCCAAATCCCAGGCGGTGAGTCGCCACGTGGCCTCCCTCCTGCCCCCTGGCCGGCCCATTGAAAGTAACAAGGGCGAGTGGTCTGATAGCCCCCTTGCCAAGTATGTCGCCGTGTCCTCTGCAGCGAATGTCTGTCGCGGCATAAAAATGTAGTCCAGCCTGGAAAACACTTTGTGGGCTGCCGAGTAAAAGGAGTAGGCCACAGTCTGCGGGTGCAGCAACCTCCAGACATCGGACAGGCCCATCTCAGACATTAATTGGGCCAAGGAAGTCTGAGCATCTCGGGTATTAACCACCCCAGATCTATCCAAAGCCCTGTCCATCACGTTGTTGAAATCACCCCCCACTATCTGTATGGTAATCGGGGGTATCTAGAAGTATGGATGCAAGTAGCTTCAGCGCATTCGCCTGCAGTTTGGGTGGAGCGTATACTGATATCAGAGTGTAAGTGCGCCTGCGCCATGTCCCCTGTACCCCCACGCATGTTCCTAAAGGGTCCCCCCACGTGCGTGTGATGTGGAAGGGGAAGGTATTTTTGACAACGATCGCTACACCCCGTAAATCAGTAGTGTACCCTTCATGGCCTAGCACCTTATACCTTCCTCTCGCTATGAATGGACAGGCCGTGCCTCTCAAGTGGGTCTCCTGCAGGAAGATGACGTCTGGGCCTATTCTCTTCAAAAAATTGTTTACTAAACCCCGCTTAATCTTATTCCCCAGACCGTTCACATTCCATGTCAGGACCTTCAGCGTGTCAGCGGCCATGTTCACAGCAATAGGACAAGTGCACCCCAGGACGCGGGGCTAAGCTGGCGGGCATGCATTCGCAGCGATAGAACCACAACATTCTCCAGATCTCATGACAAGACTCCCTCTGCAACCCCCCAGAAACAACCAAACAACACAAACAAGCCCCACCCCCACCCCACCTGCACCACCCGGCCATCCCGCCCGTGCAACCATTGACGGCTCAGAATACCAGGGAGCAAGGTCTGTCGCCCACCCTTCAAACAAAGCCCACCTAGGAGATACCTAGTTGTCCAAAGTCACGTTTCGGTGTGGAGTGTTCCCACCCCTCAGAACAAGAAAAACAGTACTTGCGTGTCCCGAGCAGGGAACTGCCAAAACAGTATCTCAGGTCCTTAGCCCCTCAGGAGTGAGAGTCTTGCGTTTCAGGGTCAGTGCTTTCCGTGGTGTGCGGCTCACCCCGTTCCAGTTCGCGGATGGCCACGTCCAGAGGGTGGAGGGATGGCTCCGTGCGTTCTTCCATGTCCGACGCGGATACACCGTCTTCCTGATCCGTCTCGTTACCAGACCCAGTCAGCAGGCACCGGAATCTTGATCCCCTGTCGGGGTCCCGGGTCGCCGCAGCAGCTGCATCTCCCTGGCTCACACCAGCGGCACCTTGGCGTGACGGATACGGGGTCCGTTGAGATTTCCTGTCCGCTCTCTGGTGTCGGGAGCGCTGTGACCCATTTGGGCTGCGCCTAAAGTTGGCCGCCGCGAGCTCCTCTCGGATCCTACGACCCTCCTCCTCCGCCTCTCTCAACAGGGGTCGCTCCTCCAACCAGTGCCAGGCCTCCTCCGGTCGAGTAAAGAAATGCGATTTTCCCTTGTAAAGGACTTTTAGTTTGGCGGGAAAGAGTAGCATATACGATATGTTCAGCACCCGCAGCTTAGCCTTTACCGTATCATAAGATTGTCTCTGCTTTTGGACGTCCTGGCTATAATCAGGGAAGATCATAACAACTGTGTTCTCAAACTTAAGTACTCCCATTTTCCGGGCTTCCCTCAGGATAAGGTCTCTGTCTGCATAGTTCAGAAATCGAGCTATAATCGGGCGGGGTCTCGCCCCTTCTGGAGGCCTGGCCAGGAGTGCCCTGTGCGCTCTCTCAATCATGAAACAAGTAGAGAAGGAAGCCTGTGGGAACATGGTCTTGAGCCAAGTGTGAAGGAAGGCCGCAGTATCATTCTTTTCAATCCCTTCCCTCAGGCCCACGAAGCGCAGGTTGTTCCGGCGGGCCCTGTTCTCCGCATCGTCCACCCGCCACAGCAGTTGCCTGTGCGAGGCCTGCAGTTCCGCCATATCTTTCTTGTGGGAGGAAACAGATTCTTCCGTCTCCGTGATCCTAGTCTCCGTTGCGCCCACTCGGTCCGACAGGTTCCGAAAGTCCTGGCGCAGTAGGAGGACTTCCGATCCCACTTCCCCGATCTTGGTTTCAAGGGCAGCTCTGGAGTCTTGAATGTCAGTTCTGGAGGCCTGGATCGCCTCCAGGAGCATGGCGGTATCCGCATGCGGGTCCCGAGCCCCTGCGGTCGCATCCCTGTGAGTGCGTGCGGTGGTGAAGTTCTCAATGGACTCCTGCCTGGTGGAGCGCGGTGCCGGATCCCTCTTGCCCATAGTGTTCACTTGGGGATCCCCAGTGCCCGCAGTCCGGCAACAGGGGGACCGGTGCAACGCAGGTTCCGGGGCCGACCTCGCGCCTCGCCAACTCCGCTTCGGCGCCTCAGCTCACCGCCCCTTCCCGTGGGTCTTCCACCGGGCGAGGGCTGTCGATCCGGCTCCTTCCCCAGAGCAATGTCTCCAACGGTTCTCCGGGCGCCCCAAGGGGGGGGGGGGGGGGGGGGGGGAAGGTAGGGGGGAGCAGCAGGCCTGCACGCCACCAAGGCCGGGCCACTGTCCAGCCAGCAGGCCTAGTTCTTCGGTCAGGGCCTCGTGTGCCGTTGTCGTCGGAGTCACCAGGGGGGGGTCAGATCACTCAGCAGCCCCTCAGCGGCCCCCGCGGGACGACGTCGGGCTCAGGCGTGAGCTCCTCTCACCGGTCTCCCAGGCCAGGAATAGCGTTCGGCGGCAGGCAGTCGCAAATCTAGTCCCCGGCCTCACAGGCCCCGATCCGCTTCAGCCTCCGAGGTTCGCCAGAGGGGGCTCCCAGGCGCAAGACGGAGGGTCGGGATCAACCGCGCTCACGCGGGAGGGGTAGCGAGCAGCTCGTCGCTCCAGCAGCCCAGCGTTCGCTTCAGCCAAGGATCTCGGCGCCGCGGGTCGCCGCCATCTTGGGTGCCTTGGGTCTCGGGGGTGAATCTTCCGAGTAGTTTGTCTCCACAGCGACGCAGAGTCGAGCCGGAGGGCTGTACCGATGCCTCACACCTTCTTCCACCTTTTCATCTAAATTTCATGGAGTTTTGCGGGCTATTAAGTAGGTAGATTGCCGGATCAAGTGCAGTTTTGCCGGGAGCTACGCGAGGCACGTCTTACTCAGCCATGCAGCTGGCCACCCTGATACAGAATCTTGAGATAAATTCCACACCCTGCTCAAACTCTCAACATTCCAATATACTTATAATCATACCTTAAAAGTGATGTTTTCTGCTTCTTTTCTATTTAAAGGGTTTCCAAAATTTTTTGAGTTATTCCTGTCTGGGTTAGTGCCGCTGTAAGGTTACTCGAAACAAACAGTTTACCTATACCTCAATGCTAAATTCAGGCAATGAATGCTGGTAAAGGGATAAACCAACTTTATTAGTTTTATCCCGACATTGATTTATGTCATTTATTTATAATTCAATTGTAAGAGTCTTTCTTTTGTGCAGAAACAAGATCGTTATCAACTTCCTGTATTGCCATATGCTTAAGTACAAACACACAATTCCATAAAATAAAACAGTGAAATAAACACATTAATAAACATGTGATTATACATACAAAAAACCTTTTTGCTTATAATTGTGGCGTGTCATGGAACAATTCATCAAATATTAGAGAAAAAATCACAAATAACAAAAAACAGTATAAAGCATGAGGCGTGAGAAATTAATCAAGGTCACACCCCAATTCCTGAAGACAAATGAATTAGATCAAATCAGGACAATGTCATTTCTAGAATGAGTATCACTGGCATTGAATGTCATTAAGGGAAAAATGCCAAAATGCTGACGCGTTTCGAATCCCGCTGACTGATTCACAGGATTCTCATCAGGGCGGTATTGGTCGAATCCATGGGAACTATTTACAAAAAAGGAGGGAAATTTGTTTTAACAAAGGGGGTCCTCAATCCATGCAAAAATTCAAATTGAACGCATCAGTATGATGCAGCATACCTTGTCTTGATTATGTCCAAGGTTGCGTTTACTGACTGCTGTCGTCAATGCCACGTTTTGTTAACTGCAACAAAGTGGATCTTAAATCAGAAAAGGTCCTAGGAGGGACCAGGGGTGTGAATATCATGAATTAAAAGTGGAAGAGAGCAGCTTTACCTTAATTGTTCATGTTCTCGAGGCTATGTTACTCGGTGTTTCATTCAAGATCATTTATTTTCCATTCGGGCGAACATCTCTGCAAAATCATTATTTGAGTGGTTAAGAGATTGTTTATGTTCCCCAAATGTTTGTTGCCAATTAAATGAAACGTAAGGGACTTACTCGTGTTTTTAAACAGCGGACCTTGAAGAGCTCTTGTCACTACAATTTTGGGGATCTCCACTCTGTAGGAGTCAAGCACAGGGGAGGGAAGTTGAGTTATCGGCTTAGTTTTTGTGAGAATGAAAAAACGCTGAATATCGATTCTTGGGCTTACCGTTAGACTGCGCGTTGCAGCTGATTCTTGAATATCACTGCCGTGCGGAACCGGGAAGAATTAGGTGTCTGCAGGAGTGCCGGGGAGTTTGGTAAATATGTCAGGTGATCCTAGAGTGGCCAATCAGGTCCGACGAAGTCCCGATTTCATTACGGTGTATTGTGGGACATGTAGGCGATTGCCTATTTCTATGCTCTGTTGATCTCACTTAGACAGTTTAATCCTTTATTCACACTGTCAAACTTTAACATAAGGTATGCCTCTTTTCTTAGCAGCATCACTTCTAGGCATGGGCGGAAAATCCGTTCCGCTCGCGGATTTTGCGGATTTTCGGGAAATCCGCAATCCGCGAGATTTGCGAATCTCCCGCAAAATCCGCAAATCCGCGAGCAGCGGATTTTGCTCGCACTGCTCGCACTGTTCGCGTGAGTTCGCGCCCCGCGAATAAGTGCAAAATTGCAGAAATACGATTTTAGCAAAACTGAAAGTAACTACTTACCAGGTTCAAAAGTTCAGGCTCATCATTAGTAGCCATTTCCTGTAGTGCTTCCTGAGGGGCCCCTCCAGAGTTCAGTTGCCAGTTGAAACTATTATGTGACCCTGCTCTGAACCTCAGAATAGTTACACATATGCCACAAAGGTCCTGAATTACAGCTAAGGGAGACAAGCAGGAGCCAGGCTGGAAGTTAAAATCCATTAATCAGCCCCTAATTCATTATTGTCAGTTGGGGCAGGGCAGGTGTTGTAACTAATTTTGCAACAATGAAAGCACTTAGCAAGTGCAAAAGATCACTAATCAGGGCGCACTAAGGAAGCAGGTGCCAGCTAAAAAAATATTCTGTGACACATTAATCAGCCCCAAATTAATTCAGGTCACTTGAGGCAGGGAAGGTGTGCTTTGCTTTGCCGAAAATAATGTACACTGGACAACCAGAGGGTGTGGTGATGAAACAGAGGGTGGCATGGGTGGGCCAGAGGGTGGCATGAGTAGTCAGAGAGTGGCAGTGGTGACAGAGAGTGGCAGTGATGAAGAAGAGTGTCCCAAACAGGCTGGACACGTAGAAACAACAAGTTCGCGAAACTTGCGACCCGACAGGTAAGTTCGCAATTTGCGAAAGTGTACAAAACCCTCGCGAACTGGCAGAAACACGGGCGAACACACAAAAAAAAAAATCCGCAAATTCGCGGGAATTCGCGGATTTTGCGGATTGCGAATCCGCAAATCCGCAAAATTCGCGAACGCGAGATCCGCAAAATTCGCTCATGCTTAATCACTTCCACATTGGGCTGGCGTTTAGGATCGATCCAGGCCAATGTCGTCCATTTAAAATCATTTTCACTGTGATTGTTGTCAACAAAATGTTCGACCATTGGTGCTGTCAGAACCTTTTTCTTTATTTGGGAACGATGTTGGGTGATCCTTACATTGATAGATTGACTTGTCTTACCAATGTACACTTTGTTGCACGGACAAATGATGGCATAGACCACATTTTTGGTCTTACAATTTGTGAATGTATCATGCTTCAAGTCAAGTCAAGTCAAGTCATATAATTTGTATAGCGCACTACATACCCAGAGGGTTTCAAGGCGCTTAGGGAGGGGAGGAGTATTACTTGTCAAATATCCACGTTTTAAGTTGCTTTCTGAATGCTAGGTGGTTCTGGGTAAGGCGAAGGTAAGCGGGGAGTGAGTTCCATGTTTTAGCAGCCAGGTATGAAAAGGATCTGCCTCCCATGGTGGTCTTGTTGATGCGAGGTACAGTGGCGAGGGCTTGGCTGGAAGAACGTAGTTGGCGGGAGGGGGTGTAGAAGGACAGTCGTGAGTTGAGGCATTCTGGACCGATGTCGTAGAGTGATTTGTGTGCGTGGGTAAGTAGACGGAAAGTGATCCTCTTATTGACGGGTAGCCAGTGGAGGTCTTTAAGGTGATCAGAGATGTGTTCGTTGCGTGGGATGTCTAATATGAGTCTGGCTGAGGCGTTTTGGATTCGTTGGAGTTTCTTCTGGAGTTTTGCGGTAGTACCTGCGTAGAGGGTGTTTCCGTAGTCCAGTCGGCTCGTGACCAGAGCGTGGGTGACTGTTTTCCTTGTGTCGGAGGGGATCCAGCGAAATGTTTTTCTGAGCATGCGAAGAATGTTGAAGCAGGAAGAGGATACGGCACTGACTTGTCTGTTCATTGAGAGTGAAGAATCCAGGATGACGCCTAGGTTCCGTGCGTGGTCTGTCGGGATGGGTGCTTTTCCGAGGGCTTCCGGCCACCAGGAGTCGTCCCATGCAGAGGGGGATGTACCTAAGATGAGGACTTCTGTTTTGTCTGAGTTCAGTTTCAGACGGCTTTGTTTCATCCATTCGGCAACTTCTTTCATTCCTTCGTGTAGGTTAGTTTTGGCGGTGCTGGGGTCATTGGTGAGAGAAAGGATCAGTTGAGTGTCATCCGCGTAAGAGATGATGTTGAGGTTGTGTTGGCGTGCGATGGCCGCGAGGGGGCTCATGTATACGTTGAAGAGGGTGGGGCTGAGTGAGGATCCTTGTGGTACGCCGCAGATGACTTCAGAGGCCTCGGACTTGAATGGTGGAAGGCGGACTCTCTGGGTTCTTCCGGTGAGGAACGAGGTGATCCATTCAAGTGCTTTTCCTTGGATTCCGATGTTATTGAGGCGTTGTAAAAGGGTTTTGTGGCAGACTGTGTCGAAAGCTGCAGAGAGGTCAAGGAGGATGAGGGCGACTGTGTCTCCATTGTCCAGTAGAGTTCGAATGTCGTCTGTTGCTGCAATGAGGGCGGTCTCAGTGCTGTGTTTTGCTCGGAAGCCAGATTGTGAGGGGTCGAGGGTTTTGTTGGCTTCGAGGAAGGCGGCGAGCTGGTTGTTGACAGCTTTCTCGATGACTTTGGCCGGGAATGGGAGAAGCGAGATGGGGCGGTAATTTTTGAGTTCGGTGGGGTCCGCTGTGGGTTTTTTCAGAAGGGCGGTGAGTTCAGCGTGTTTCCAGTCTTCCGGGAAGGTGGCGGAGTTGAATGAGCAGTTGATGACGTCTCGGAGGTGCGGTGCTATGACGGAGTCTGCTTTGTTGAAGATGTGGTGAGGACATGGGTCTGTGGGGGATCCTGAGTGGATGGAATTCATCAGGCGGATGGTGTCCTCAGTGGAGATAGGGTTCCAGTCGTTAAGGGTGTTCACGGGGGGAAGATGATCAGCAAATGGTAGGGTGGGTTGGTTTCCGGGTTGGTTGTCAAAGCTGTTGTGGATGTCTGCAATCTTGTTGTGGAAAAAAGAGGCTAGGGAGTCGCAGAGGGTTTGTGAGGGGGTGATGTCGTTGGAGTTGGCCGAGGGATTGGAAAATTCCTTGACGATGTTGAAAAGTTCCTTGCTGTTGTGGGCGTTGTTGTCAAGTCGATCCTTGAATGCTGTTTTCTTGGCTTTTCGGATTAGTTGGTGGTGAATGCGGGTGGCGTTTTTGAAGGCGTCCTTGTTGCTAGTGGTTGGGTCTTTTTTCCAGGCCTTTTCAAGGGAGCGGCAGAGTTTCTTGGACTTCTTGAGATCATCGTTGAACCATGAGGCCTTCTTGCTGCCAGGTTTGTTTTGACGTTTTTTCAGTGGTGCTAAGGTGTCAGCGGTGTTGGATAACCATAGGGTGAGGTTGGCGGCGGCTTCGTTGGCGTTAGAAGAGAGGGCTGGGGTGTTTTGAAGGAGCGATGCGGAGATTTGGTTTGTGGTGATTTTGTTCCAGTTTCTTTGCAGGGTAGGTTGGAGGTGGATGCTGGGTTTTGGTTTGTTGTAGGTGAAGTGAACGCAGCTGTGGTCAGTCCAGAGGAGGTCAGTGGTGTGGCTGAAGGAGACATGGTTGCTGGATGTGAAGATGGGGTCGAGTGTGTGACCTGCGATGTGGGTGGGGGAAGTGACTAGTTGTTTAAGTCCGAGGTTGTCGAGGTTGTCCACGAGGATGGCGGTGTTGCGGTCGTTGATCTTTTCGAGGTGAAAGTTAAGGTCTCCCAGAAGGATGTTGTCTTTGGAGGGGAGCGCGTGTGGGGTGATGAAGTCTGTGATGTCTTCACAGAATTTTGCGCGGGGTCCTGGTGGTCTGTAGAGGAGGGTGCCTCTGAGTGTGGTTTTGGGGTCGATGTGGATCTGGAAGTGAAGGTGTTCGGAGTTGGCGAGGTTGGCGTCAGAGCTGGTCGAGATGCGGATTGATTTCTTATGGACGATAGCGATTCCTCCTCCTGTGTGGCTGGTACGGTCTTTGCGAGTGATCTTATAGTCTTCAGGGATGGCAATGGTGATGTCTGGTGCGGAGGAAGCATTCATCCATGTTTCCGTAAGGAAGGCGATGTCCGGCGAAATGGTGTCTAGTAGGTTCCATAGGTCAATGGCGTGCCTGTGGACTGATCGGGTGTTGAGAAGGATGCATTGTAGGTGGTTGGGGCCGGGAATCTGTGGTGTGGTCGTAGCGGAGCTGTTGGGGGTGCCGTCGAATTTGCAGGAGAAGCAGGAGAAAGGTCCATGCGTTTGTCCAGGCGCGGCTTGGACGCAGTTGGGTGCGCGGCCGGGGTTAAGGGGTAGGAGGGTGGCGGCATCGTAGGTAATGCGGGGGGGGGCTGGGAGGGATGGGGGCCAGGGGGTCTGGCGCTGGGCGCGGTCCAGGCGCGGACGGGCGTAGACGGGCTTACCTTTGGCGCACCTTCGGCGCGGGTTGGGCGCGGACGCTGCGCGTGAACGCTGCGCGCGGGAACTACTGTCATATATGGATAGTGGAGGGGGAGGGGCGAGGGCGTCTCAGCTGGGAGGCGGGGCGGGCTATAGATGACCACAATAACAACACCAACAAAATGGAGGCGGAGGGGGGGGGGCACAGCGGAAACGCGCTAACAGAAAAAGCGGCGCTTTTAAATTGTAGAGTGCAAAATTATCAGAGCGGCAGCTAGGCACACAGCAGGCAGCAATTATTAGGCACAAATATAAACAAATGCAAGCAGCAACGATACCGAGTCACACAGCAGGAGGACACTGGGGAGCGACCACTCAGCCCAAGGGAGAGGAGCAAGTCATGGCGTTTTCCGGTGGTGGAGCGCTGTAATGGTCAGTGGGAGGGCGTCTCAGCTGGGAGGCGGGGCGGGCTATAGATGACCACAATAACAACACCAACAAAATGGAGGCGGAGGGGGGGGGGCACAGCGGAAACGCGCTAACAGAAAAAGCGGCGCTTTTAAATTGTAGAGTGCAAAATTATCAGAGCGGCAGCTAGGCAGCTAGGCACACAGCAGGCAGCAATTATTAGGCACAAATATAAACAAATGCAAGCAGCAACGATACCGAGTCACACAGCAGGAGGACACTGGGGAGCGACCACTCAGCCCAAGGGAGAGGAGCAAGTCACGGCGTTTTCCGGTGGTGGAGCGCTGTAATGGTCAGTGGGAGGGCGTCTCAGCTGGGAGGCGGGGCGGGCTATAGATGACCACAATAACAACACCAACAAAATGGAGGCGGAGGGGGGGGGGCACAGCGGAAACGCGCTAACAGAAAAAGCGGCGCTTTTAAATTGTAGAGTGCAAAATTATCAGAGCGGCAGCTAGGCAGCTAGGCACACAGCAGGCAGCAATTATTAGGCACAAATATAAACAAATGCAAGCAGCAACGATACCGAGTCACACAGCAGGAGGACACTGGGGAGCGACCACTCAGCCCAAGGGAGAGGAGCAAGTCCAATTAATTCCATCGTCAGTGAACACATTGCCCTCTAGTGTGGTAGAACAGGACACGCAGTTGCCACATTTGTGGTGCCCACATATCGGTTTAAGGTTCCACTGTGCTAAAAGGTCGCTTTTTTGTTGTGGAATGTAGCTGTCTGCCTTTATTAGCTGTTGCCCTATTCTGGTGTTTTTCCACATGGCGAAAATTGGTTTTTGTAAGGGGTGTTCTAGTGTCTCTAAAAGGTGCCAATTTTTTTGAATGATGCCTTTAAACTGATTCGTGTGTTGACTGAAAGTTGTTACGCACACTAGTTTGTCTAATTCATTCTTTTCTTTTGGTTGGAGTAGGGTCTCTCTTGGAGTGAATTTGGCCCTATTTTTGGCATGTTTTAGTAATTTTTTGGGGTAACCCCGTTTCGCCATTTCATTGCAGAATACTGTTGCATGTGACTCAAAATCTGACATGTTTGTGCAGTTACGTCTGATCCTTAACAGCTGTCCGTAAGGTAAATTGTCTTTTAAGCATTGCGGATGTGAGCTTTTATAGTGGAGGATGGTATTCCAATCCGTATCTTTTTTGTGTAAAGCGGTTGTCAACTTAGCTTCACTGGTGCTTACTGTGACGTCAAGGAAGGTCATTTTTTGTGGACTGGACTGAAGCGTGAATTTAATGTCCGGGTGCCGAGAGTTCAGCCATGTGTGGAACTTCTCGAGTTCAGACTGGCTCCCCTGCCACAGGAGCCAGACATCATCGATATATCTCAGCCATTGGTGTATATGGCCTGAGAATGGATTGCCTGCATATATGAATCTTTCCTCATATTATGCCATGTAAAGTATGGCCATCTCCGGCGCATAAGGGCAGCCCATGGCCGTCCCTTTGATTTGAATGAAGAAATCATTTTCAAACTTGAAGTAGTTACTCTTCAAGGTGATCGACGCCAGGGACACGATAAATGAAGTGGGTACCCTGTGGGGTCTTTCTCGTTGCTCAAGATACAATTCAATGACTTCCAATGCCTCATCTTGAGGTATTTGGGTGTAAAGCGAGGCGACATCAAGTGTCACCATCAGCTGGGTTTGTTCATCAAATGTGAGTCCCTCAGTTTTAGAAATGAAGTTGGTTGTATCTCTGAGATATGATTTTACCTGGAGTATAAAGGGTTTTAGGAAAAAATCAATATATTTGGACACCGGCTCCAGAGCGGAGTCGCAACCCGACACAATTGGTCTACCTGGCGGTGCCTGCTCGTTTTTGTGTATTTTTGGCAGGAAATAAAGAACTGGCGTTCTTGGTGATTTCTTGTTGAGGTATTCATACTCTTTTGGACCTAAATAGCCTTCGTCCAATCCTGTTTTGGAAAGTCTCATGATTTTGTCTTGAATCTCATGTATGGGATCCTCTTTGGACAGCCTATACCAATCTCGATTGGTTACATGTGATGTGATTGTCCTTCAGTAAGGTACATGGAACGGGGCCATAATACTACAGCCCCTTTGTATTTTCTGAGCGCGGGATCGAAATGTCGACATTTTAAGTAGCCATACAGCGATACCAAATTGTATTAAGTGCTGTAGAGTCTACTCTGGTAAACACTTGCTAACACTGATCTAAAAAGTGTCCAGCTTGCTAAGCTCTCCTCTGCCTGGAAACTCTCTTTTTTCCTTCTCTTTTTCATAAAACTATCCTTTTACTGTGTTTCCCTGTCCAGAGTTAAAACACAGGATTGTGCTCTTTATTTCCGAAATGTTATTAATGCACTAAATTCTTCTATTGCTATGATAATAAATTCCTTGTCCGGCTGGACTTGGATAAATATAGAGCAGCCTATCATGGTTTGTTTCACTATTGTTGTATATCTTTGAAACTGCTTTGGACCTTTGTTTTCCTTAAATTGAATTCAATTCTTGGTCCACGGCCACAGATAGGGTCCCCCTTGTTTTTTCTTAAACTGTAAATAAAAAATAGCCACTTACGTTGCTTTCTGCACAACGTCCTCTCGCCGGTCTGTGTTCAGCTCTGTCTCCTCCAGGCACCGCGGGCTCCAGCAAAAAAAAATCATGGTGCGTATCTCATGCTGGTAAACCAGCATGAAATAAGCACCAGGATTGGAGCGAGCAGCCTCACTCAATGCTATCAAGAACCCTGGAGGTCCGTGCTTTCTCTAACTCAGCTAAGACATCTGGGTTAGAGAGGTTTAAAGGTTTAAAATGCTCATGTCTGACTGGCCGTCACAAGACGGCCGACCTAAGAGAAAGGCACACGTTAAACCTAAGTGTGTAGCCAGCCCATCACTACTCCCTGCTGCAGCAATGGTCCCGCCCTCATCCTGACACACGGTTTCTGACAACCGCATAAACATGACAACTTTGTTTCCCTTAGAATCGGAACAGTCTCAGAATCGTGGAAACAACAGATAACAGATTCACTCAGTCAATCGTGCATGCTTCGTTTCTATAGAGTTCCCCACAAATAGAGAGACGGGTGTTTCAATAAAAAGGGTTTATAGAACAGTCCTATTTCTCATGCAAGAGATATGAGCTGTTACAATCGTAAGACAGAATGCGAAGTATAATACGTACAGTGTTAGCAGTAAGATGAAATAATACTGCAATAGCATGGTTTGTAGCTATGACATAGATATATTCATAAAATACATACATAAATAACACAGGCTAAAATGTGAATACTCATCTGATGCTTCTAGCTACTTCTACCCCAGAGTACCTAACCTAAGTGGAGTACGAGGTAAGAAGTAGGAGCCGTTTTTCCTATAGTCTAGTTGGGCTATAGTTTAGATTGGTGTTGCCAAGATTTGCCAAAAGTCCCTTTAGGTTCTAGTCTGCTCCGTACCTTAGAATGAGAGAGGTTGGAATCTCTTTCCGGGTCTCGATCTCTAACACCCTGGAAAGGGAGTCAGGAACACTGGAGCTGGATTCTCTGTGAGGAGGATGACAGCGTCTGGTCAGTGCATCAGGCGGGGACTTGACTTCCTTCCGCACTTGCAGTTGCTCCGTGCCATGATTTGCCATGGCAAGTGAAGGTATATTTACATTACATTACATTAAAAATATTTGTACCGCGCAACATACACCAACGGTTTCTTGGCGCTCGTAACAAACTGCAGAGATCATGGTGGAGGAGTTACTCATATGCTGACTGAAAAAGCAGGGTTTTTAACTGTCTGCGGAAGGAGTCATAGCTGGGACAAAGACGGAGTGTGGAAGGCAAGGAGTTCCAGGTAGAGGGAGCTAAAACAGAAAAACTCGAGCCACCATGCTTTTTCCGTTTAAATTTGGGGACCACGAGGAGGTTTAGAGAGGAAGAGCGGAGGGCTCTGAGGGGGATGTAACGAGTCAGGCAAGATGATATAAAGGCAGGAGCTGCCGCAGTAAGTGCCTTAAAAACAGTACAACCCAACTTGAACAAACACTGCTTAGAAACAGGGAGCCAATGGAGACTGCGGAGGAGGGGGGTGACGTGCTGATGTTTGGGTTGGTGAAAGATCAGGCGAGCAGCCTGATTCTGCACCAATTGCAGCCGATGAAGGTGGCATGCCGGGGTCCCCACATACAACATGTTAGCGTAATCAAGCCTAGAGGTGATGAGGGCGATGACCACTAAAATTAGGGCATCTCTTGTGAGGAACCTACTAATTTTGCGGATCCTCCTGAGTTGGAAGAAACAAGATGAGGTGACTGAGTTTATTTGTGGTCTCATCGAGAGATCTTCAGAGATCATCACCCCCAGGCTCTTCACTGTGCTGAGCGGAGTGGGAGCCATCCCTAGGGATGGTGGCCAAAAGGTGTTATTCCATGGGTTAGTGGGCCCACCCGTGAGTACCAACTCAGTCTTTGTGGGATTTAGTTTTAATTGGCTATGGCACATCCACTCTGAAATGGCCAGCATAGTGGACGTAAAAAGTTGAAGACCTTATTATTCGCCAAAGCCTCCGAGCTCTAATCTGTCACTCAGCATGTCTCTCCAATTCTTACTCCAGCGCTTGGACGCCCTTGGGCAGCAACCGCGCTCAATAAATCTATTTCTAATTCTAATTCTAAATGAAAACTGGAGGAAGGGTGGGAGTCGATGGGAAAGATTAACTGAAGATCATCTGCATAGTTGAAGATTGTGACCGGAGAATTTCTGAGGAAGGCTAAAAGGGGTTGGAGGTACAAATTAAATAAGAGAGGAGATAGTGCAGAGCCCTGAGGGACCCCGCAAGTTAAGGGTGTGTAGGGTGCAGAGAAGGTGGACAGATGGACAGCTTGAGTACGCTGGTCAAGAAAAGAACTTAGCCAGTCGAGAGCCACTCCCTGTATGCCAGCATTGTGGACACGGTCGATCGGGATGGCATGATCGACCGTGTCCAATGCCGCCGAAAGGTCTAAAAGGACAAGGGCCTGAAAGATGTTTTTATCGGCACCTGTCCTGAGGGCATCCATGACTGCTACTATTACCGCCTCGGTTGAGTGGAGGGGTCGGAATCCAGCTTGTTGGGCATCCAGGAAGGAGGATTTCTCTATGAAGGAGGTCAAGCAGCGGGTGACATACGTCTCCAAGATCTTTCCTAAGTAAGGGAGAAGGGATATGGGTCAGTAATTGCTTAGAATGGTGGGGTCCGCGTAAGGTTTTTTCAGAAAAGATAGGACGCCTGCTTGTTTAAAGGAGCGAGTGACCTCTCCAGTGGCCAGGGAGTTGTTAAGCAAGGCTAGAGGAGGGTCCGGACATGCCAGAAAGGCTTCCCTCAAGATCGAAGGAGGGCAGCAGTCATTGGGTGAGCCTGAGCTAACTTTAAGAAGCAGTGAAGAAAATTCTTTTAAAGAAATAGGTGGAAACTCTGTCAAGAGGCTGGAATTCTTGGGAGGGGGGGGAAGAGAGAGGGACAGGAGGAATAGGGATATTGTTTTTTATAGTTGTGATTTTTTCAGAGAAATAAGAGTTTAAAGAGTCACAGAGGGTTTGGGTAGGCTGAGGTTGGGGAGTAACCCTATCCGGCAGCGAGAGCTCATTAACGATAGAAAAGATCTCTTTGGTCTTATTATTAGAGTCCATTATCTTGTGGGAAAAATAGGCAGTTTTGGCTGTCAGGATCGCTCGTTTGTAAGACTGTAAGGTATCTACATAGACAACTTTAAGCAAGGGATCGTAGTTGCGCCTCCAACGATGTTCGGCTTGCCGAAGGGCAAGTTTGTCGGCTTTAAGTTGGTCGGAAAACCAACGTTGAGCGTCGTGGGGGCGCTTGGCTTTGATAGTTTTAAAAGGGGCCACTTTATCGCTAGCGAGGCGTAGCCATTCATCCAAATGATCAGCCTGATCAGCCAGCGAGATCGCAGGGGTAGGTGAGGTCGAGGCCAATATGGCATGAAAGTCTGTCAGATTAGCCTTTTTCCAGTTGCGAGCTGAAAGATTCTTTACCAGGGGGGGAAGGCAGGGGGTGTGGAGGTGTAAAAGAAAAGAGATAAGATAGTGGTCAGACCATGAGCAGGGGAGAACGCCAGGGGGGGAAATGTCCAGATTGACCGACCAGACCTGGTCCAGAGTGTGGCCTTTCTGGTGGGTAGGGGTGTGAACGTGCTGGTGAAAGTTCATACTGGTTAGGAAATCGGTAAATTCCACGGAAGATTGACTTTCGCGGGCATCAGAAGGCCAATAGTTAAAATCGCCGATAATCATAATGTTGGCGTGATTGATCGCTAGATGAGAAATAGAGTCACTGAATAGTTGGGGAAAGAGAGGCATGTAATCAGGGGGCCTGTAGGTAAGGACACATACAAAGGAGGAGATGGCGGAGGAGAATTTCAAAACGAGGCAATCAGTTTTAGGGATGGGGGCCACAGTAAGCTGTGAGAATATATGTTCAGTGCGGATAATAGCTGCTACTCCGCCGCCCGTCTTTCCAGCAGGCCGATTGGCTGACATAATGTAGTATCCTGTGGGGATTGCAGCAAGGATGTCAGGGCCAGAGTCCTCCGTAATCCACGTTTCAGCTAGAAGGAGGATGTCAATAGTACTTTGATGCAATAGTTGAAATATTTCAAGCTGGTGGCATATTAGGGAGCGAGTATTGAGATACGAAATTGAGAGGGAGACAGATTTTGAATTCGGTACAGGGGGAGGGGCTAGGGTAGGGGTGTGCGGGGAATCGGGAGCCGGAATGTCGGCACGAGCACGGATACCGCAGTCCTGGGCCACCCTAGCAGTGCGGGCAGGAATGGGCCCTGAAGAGTTTAGGCGGTGAAGTGCTGAGGAGGAATAAGAGAGGAAATGGGCATTACGACAGGGCCCAGGGCCTGGTCGGCCGTGGACGGGCGCAGACGGGCTTGACTTATGCGCGACTTCGGCGCGAAGTCGGCGCTCCCGCTGCGCTCGTCCGCTGCGCTTCCTCCATGTCGCCATTAAGTACTAGAAGGAGAGGGAGCACTAGACCGCTAACCTGCGAAGGTTGCGTGCAGGGCGGAAGTGATGTCACGAGCAAGAAGTGACGCTCCTGAAACTGACCCTCCGCAACAAACGGCACCAAGCCGGGGCGGAATGGGGCCACGAGCGGCTGACAGTACAGGTGAGACGAGGATTAAAATAGTAACAATTGAATACACAAAATCACAAAATTAAAAGCTTTTTAAAGCGTGCTCATAAAATCGGCACCTTGAAGGTGTTTAGGAATGCCAGTACTGACGTAAAAGTAGGGCAGAAGAATGTCATGAATGAACCCCTAAGGAATAGATGTTCATGCATAATAAATGAGTTCTTGGAGAAATCAATAATCCAAGCAAGGGGATGTCCTAAGAGCTTAAGAGTCTGATTTTCCAAGAACTCGTTGTGATATTGATGGACGGATGTAGGTGACCATGCCTGTATTTGGCTAGCATGGATAATGCCTAAATAAGGGTAGGATTTCTATGCCTATATAAGGGCAATGCGAATTGTGCCTATAAAAGGGCGTAAATCGGGAAACCCTATATACGGTATCTAAATCGACACACAACAGTAGTGGAAGTCTCCGCAAGCAGTTCCAGTGAGAAACATCCACCACGGGAACTAAAGCAAAGTCAACAAGCTTTGCAGAGGTAAAGAGACAAGGAGGGATTATAACCTCAACACCAACACTACCATATTGAACAACACTTTGAAGGTCTTCTACACAGTAGAAAATAATTGTATTATATATATATAATAGAATATAGCCTTAAGGTGACCACCCCCAGAGAGAAATCCAGCTCTAACCACAAAAAAGGGCAAAGTGAAGTTAACCCCTGCCCATACATCAGCCGTACAAGTTGCACAGACAAAAAAACCCACAAATTGACCCCCTAGCTAAGGTCCTATTTTAAGGCGCAATCTAGGAAGAGGGAAAACAGTGAAGGAGGTCCACGGCAGGGACAGCTCAAGCCTTACCAGCAGTAAAATGGGAAGAGGGCACTGAGGAAATGTTGAAATAGAAAGATACCTTTGAGAGCAATATTGAAATAAAAGTATAGAACAGATTTCAGGTACTCACAGAGGTGCAGTTAGGGGATGATCAAGAGGGGGGAGCAACTTCAGTATGACAAAGTCATAGGATGGGCAGCTCCTCTGTGCCTGAATCCAACCCCTGAATTCCACAGAACTGCATTGAAAGTATCTTGGTCAGTGTACGAAGCTGGCTCTTTATATAATGTACCAAAATGCAGCGGCGACTGGCAACTAGGAAGAGTGGGGGGGAGGTCAGGCAAATGGGTGGTGGGTGGGTGCATGCATGCAAGGTGAGTGGTGCCTGTAAATAAAAAGTAATAGCCATTTACCTTGCTTGCTGCACGACATCCACCCTCCGGTCCGTGTTCTGCTCTGTCTCTTCCAGGCTCTGCAGGCTCTAGCAAATTCCCCTAGCCAATCCCGGCACTGCTCTCATGCCGGTGACCAGCATGAGAGAAGCTCCAGTATTTAAGGGAGCAGCCTCTCTCAGCACTCGCAAGTGCACTGGAGGCCTGTGCTTTCTCTAACCCAGCTATTGCAGACAGCTGGGTTGGAGAGGTTTAAAATGTCCATATCTGGCTGTCCATTGCAAGATGGCCAAACAAAGAGACACACACACTTTAAATCTAAGTGCACAGCCAGCCCCCTTCTTCCCTGCTGCAGCAGTGGTCCCACCCCTGTCCAGACGCTCGGTTCGGGACGGGTTGGTGAAAAATAAAATGGTAATAAATTAACTTTATTACCATTTTATTTTTCAACTCTGGGGCTTTTCGGTGGCATTTTTGTCAGTGTGGCGATCCTCCTCCGCCCTAATGGAGGAAACGCTCCTGACAAAATGAAGTGCACTGTGTAGAGAGTACAGGTATCCCATACTAATGTACAGGGGCTTAATTTAACAATCCTAGGGTGCTCTATTTGTTGTAGTGTGGTTAAGCAGCCTCCGACTCATAGGGGAGTGTTAGGCATTTGTTGCACACACTCAGTTAATAAAGGAGACACACAACCAATAAGGAAATCAGACACCAATTTATAAAAAGAACACTGGTTTTTATATTAATTTAGACTCCAAGATCTTCTAGACCAGGTAAGTACTTTTTGAGTTAGTGATTTCCAGAAACATAAAAAAATACAGCAGTCAGATTTTAGTGATGAGCCTCGAATGAGCTAATTTTATCCTATGGGAGAAACATACACTGCATAGGGTCACTCACTTGCCAACGACTTCCAGGACTGTTCTTCTGGACTTAGGGTAAGTAGGGGCCAATATCCAAGAGAACACCAATAGATCAAGTTTATCTACCCTGGGGTGTCGGGTTGCAGAGGTGCTCTCCATGGTGGTAGCCTCAAAAGCTACACGTTGAAGTCATGGGTAACAGTATCTGAAAAGAACGATGCAAGTGGGGAATGAGAGACCAGTCCATCAGAACCCAAAGGAGTCTCGGCTCCCAAGTGTCTCAGGACCACAGAGACACTGTTAGTTTCAATGGACTAGCCTGGGGGGGCTCGGTGCATAGGTGTTTTGTCAGGAGGGTCGTCGAGATTTAGGCTCTCACAATTCTTGATGCACCTGCAGAAGAGGGAAAAGAAACACAGCAATATGACTTCTGGTGTGGAGCTGTCCTCTGTTGGAGTCCCTCAACATGTAGGTCAGTTTTGGAGACCGTGGTGTGTTCGGGCTGAACACAAATTAGCCTTGGTGCTTGCAAAAGGGTCCAGTACTAGGTATTGGTGCAGGGAGCATCCGGAGTGGATCAGCATCTCAAAGACTAGATGGATCGAAGGGGTTGACCTCCTGGACACTCAGTGACCTTCCCCTCAGCTGATCCTGCGTTGGTGGACCTGGTGGTCAGCAGATCAGTGAACCGTACTGTGTGGTCAGTACCGGCTGGAAAGTGGCTCTTCCACTTCAAGGAAGATGCTGGCTGGTAGGCGAAGTGCTGGTAACCCTCCAAGGCTTTTGGAGGATGCACAGCTACAGGATGATTTGAGTCTTTGCAATCGTCGGGACAGAAGCAGGCAGGCAGGGTTTGGTGCAAGCTAGTCCAAAGTTCTTGGGTTCTTCGGCTCTTCTTTGTCTTCCTGCTTTCTTAATCAGGTGAATCTGAGTTCCTGGTGTTCAATTTAGGGGCCTTAAGGGAAGTGAAGGGTAGTAGCCAATGGGCTACTTACTCTTGAACCTACTACTATGCCTGGGCAGTGAACTCTGCTCCCTTCACGGAGTTTGCGGAGTTTTTTGCACTCTGTGCTTCGTGGAGTTTCGAAAAGCTCAGCGGAGCTGAGTTTTTTCCTTGCTCATTCTCACCAATGGTAAGTTGGCATGCACGAACGAGGAAAATCCAAGGCTAGACCACTTCACGGTGAGAGTTCTCAATGTGGGAGGTCGCGGATTGTCGCTACAGCTCGTGTTGAGAAAACTTTGTGTTGAGGAAGCTGCCGCTCAAGTAGAACTTCTACTCAAGTGGCAGAAAGAAGCAGCGCACTCTTGCACTGTGTAAGATGCCGTTTGCACTGATTTTACAGTGCGGGACAAACTCCAGGCACTAAAAATCAGTGTGAACAGCACACAGTAACCCACTCCGCCACTCGCAGAACATTGGGTAACTTGTCAGAGTTTTTTTTGTCACTTAACTCCGCGCAGGCTTAGTCACTACTCCGCCTATATGACCACTTCCTGTGGTAAGTGGGCATAACGCTGTCCCAGAGTTCCTAATTCCACTAAAAAAAAGATGGTGGAATCCTTCTTTCATGGAGCACATCAAGGATATCACCTTAGGGGTGTGACTAGCCTGGTGGTCTAACACGTCTACTTGCATAGCTAATTTCTCGACTCTCCTGATGCCAAATGAGCCTCAGGGCAGGGAATAGCATCTCTCAGGTCTGGGGGAAGCCGGGGCCGCATATCAAAGGTGTCAGGTGATTTGAAGCCCCTGGCCTGGATATGCTAAATCACTAGCAATCCTTTTTTTTTTGTTGTCCTCATACGCCAGAAGATATTCTCAGAGTATCAGGTCCATGCCACCCACTACGCAGCAGAGAGGCCCCATCTTAAACTCTGAAGATCTTAATGGATGCGCTTTCTGCAGATACCCTCAAGGTACCAAAAGGTACCGAAAAAGAGGTAGTCAATTCAGTTCATCTATCTTTCCAGGCCCTAGAACTGATGTTAGGGTAATTCACTCTGCAAAAAGGCATAATCATTGGACAAGAACGTTTACATCCTATCCAGCCAATTGATACAAGGAATCCAGAAATGCTTCCTTCTCTTCCATCCTACCTTATCTAAGTTCACTGTATATTTAATTGCATTTATCCAGTCTAGGTTTGAAGGTGCAATATATTTAACCCAGAGTTTGCACATTTCTCTGCGTGCCAAAATAATAAATATAAAGACAATTTATTGATATCTTGAGGAAATTCCTCACAGTTGCGAAAAATACCAAAAAATACAAGTGATATACTAACCTGTATATCAAAATCAAACACATTTTTCATACCTTCTTCTACAGTGGCCCAAAAATTACTTAGGACAGGACAAGTTAAAAACATGTGAAG
This sequence comes from Lissotriton vulgaris, assembly GCF_964263255.1. Lineage (NCBI taxonomy): Eukaryota > Metazoa > Chordata > Amphibia > Caudata > Salamandridae > Lissotriton > Lissotriton vulgaris. The sequence continues at coordinate 598,851,291 of NC_141696.1, forward strand.
GTCGTCAGCTTTTTCCTGCTTACACTTTGGACAACAGGGAGTCGGGCCTTTAGAAAATTTAGCCAACCTAGCAGGAGACCAATATACTCTGTGAAGAGAAAAAAGATGGTTGTGCTTTAAATTGGCAGGAGAGACTGTGGTATATAGTAGGTCAAAGGATACTTGCCATAACTCCTGCAACTCGACGTCTGGAACCTGTTCTCCCATAGTTGAACTGGCAAGGTAAAATCGCCGCCATCTGCTTCCAGGATGGACCAATACAGAGTTGATGTTTTTATCTTCCTGCTCTTCCTCAGAAGAAGTTCCTCCAACACTGTCTTAACTCCAATTTCGAATCTATTCGCCTGACTCCAACTCTTGATTTGTAAATATTTAAACTTAGATAAGTTATTCTCGGTCAGAATGCAGATCTCATCCCAACTTAACAACACGCCTTCTGGCATCAGCTGGCCCCAACATTTTAAATTGACCTCCAGGAGGGGTATAACCAAAAGATCTTTAGTCCACTCTGGAGAGCCCGGCGATTCCCAGATAGGAGCCATAGCAGAATAATATGGAATACTCATCGATCTCCTTACTCTGGCCCAAACATAGGCCATATCTCTCAGTATCTTTAGACAAACCTTCTTAAAAAAACGCAGATCTCCGAACTTCAGCAAGAAACCATGAGCACCTCCTTGAATTCCTGATATCATCGTCTCAAACATTATACCTGTTTCTGTCCTATCTGGAGTATCAAATAGTATTATCCCTGCCTTCAATAGCAAAGTACGGGCATACAATTTCAGATCTGGAGCACACAGGCCTCCTTTGCTTTTCTTTCTTCGCAGCTTCTTCCATGCGATCCTTATACCCTTTGAGGCCCATACAAAGGAGTTCTATTTGGCTTGAATTTTCTTTAGCTTAGCTTCTTTAAAGGCTAATGGGATGTTCTGGAATAAGAATATTAATTTGGGGGCAGCATCATCTTAATGATATTAACGCTCCCAATTAGAGTAAGGGGCAGAAATGACCAGCTTCTCAAAGATTCAGCGGATTCTCTCAATTTTAGCCAAATTTCTGTCAGTCAATTGTTCTATATCCTGCGTGATTTGAACCCCCAGGTATCTTATCTCGTGTTTCAAAATTGAAATTGAAGTTGTTAGGTTCCAGGCCATACATTCAGACTTAGATTGATTAATCTGGTATCCTGATATTTGCCCAAACTGAGCAGCAGCGCTATACATAAGGGGGATTGCTTTAATTGGATCTGAGGTGTATACCATCATATTGTCAGCATAAAGAGACACTTTTTTCTCCCAGTTTTTATATTTGAAAGAGGGAATATGCTGATCTTGTCTAATTTTTTCGGCCAATGATTCTATGTATAAATCAAAAAGCAGGGGTGAAAGAGGACACCCCTGTTTTGTGCCTCTATTAATTTTTATAGGTGGTGTGAGACTGCCATTTATCAAGACTCTTGCTATTGGACAATGGTAAAATGAGGATATGGATCTACAGAAATTCCTGCCCAAATTACATCTTTCCAAGACTCTAGCCAAGTATATCCAATTTACGCGATCGAATGCCTTGGTGGCGTCTAGTGTTATAATCGCCATAGGGAGTTTATATAAAGAAGCAACATCAATTGCCCCCACTAATGCTTGGGTCAGATCTTGTATGGACCGCCCCCTGACAAAACCCTTTTGATCAGGATGTAATAATCTGCCAGCTACCCCATTTAATCTCTCTGCTAATATTTTGGCAAGAAACGTATAATCAAAATTGAGCAGAGAGATAGGTCTGTAGGAATCACACTGGGACGGCAGTTTAAGGGGTTTATGAACAAGAACCACTGTGGCCTCTTCCCAGGAAGATGGAATTTTACCTCCTTCCTCAAAAATGGATGCAAAAAGCATCTGGAGAACAGGGGAGATTACTGGAGCTAATGCTTTGTAAAGCTCGGCCGGTAGCCCGTCCGGGCCCGGGGCCTTACTTCTCTTTGCTGAATCTATTGCCCCAACTATTTCTTTCAAGCTAATTTCTCTATTTAGATTCTTGGATCCCTCATCATCAATTTGCCGTACTGCATATTGTGTGAGCCATGCGTGGATTAAATCATCCTGTGGAGCTAAGTCTTCCTTATATACTAGATCAAAATAATTAAAAAAGGCTTCCTCAATATCGGCAATATTTTCTGAGATCACTCCCGAATTGCCCAGCTGAACTCCTTTAATTGTATTCCTGTTTTGCTCTTTTTTTGCTTTCCAATCCAAAATCTTTCACTAGCTTCCCCATATTCGAAATGGGCGAGAGAGCTGGCCTGCCATCTCTTTCTAAGTCTGGCATCAAAAATCTCTTCCAGTTGTAGTTTACATACTGACAATTCTTTCCGAGTATTAGCTTCTGCCACTGAATTTGGATCTAAGAGATTGCGCTCTAGTTTGCTAATTTTTGTCTCGATCTCAGAAATCTTTGCCCTATATGTTTTGTGCCTGGAAGACTGAATGGCCAAGACTATCCCCCTCAAAAAGGCTTTATAGGGAGTCCCAAACAATTGGAATTGCGGCAGTCCCTAAATTAATCTCAAAAAAACGTTTTGACTCTATCGTCAGTTTCTCTAGTATCTCCTCCTCAAGCAAGATACTTCTATCCATAGTCCATCTTTTATTGCTCTGCAAGCCCGAAAGTTTCAAGACTAAAGAAACTGCAGAGTGATCTGAGATATGTGTTCCTACATGATTGACTTTGTAGGCTACTTCACAAAGCTCATCTACAATTAGGAAAAAATCTAATCCCTACTCTGTCCCTCCCTATCCTTGGCCCCCCGTGGACCCCTGGAGATCCCCCCTTCTTCTTCTTGGCCCTACTCAAGGCCTTGAGGCTCCCTCCCCAGATATCCGGATGAACTAAGAAATTTTATAGAACTAGTGAGAAATGGGAGAAGAAAAAAGGGAAAAAGAAAAAAAAATGGCGTGAGTGCGGCTTTTTACAAGAACTAATCTCGAGAGAGCAATGGGCCAAGTTCCTTAGCCTTTTTCCCCCGGGTCACCTCTACTGTCCTCTGTTTCTAGTTGAAGATAAGCTTCCGCCTCCTCTACCCTTTTGAAAATTCTCATTTTGTTTTTATACATTATTTTTGAGGATGCAGGAAATTTCAACTGGGCTGTAGCACCCAATTGCCTAAAGGGATCTAATAGTTTGCCAAGCTCCCACTGTCTAGATGCTGTGATCGAAGAGACATCTGACCTAATCTGAAAAATAATTCCTTCTGCTGACAGGGAACTACTTTTTAGCGCCTTATTTAGGATCTCGACCTTTAAAGTGTAGGTCAGAAAGTGGACTAGTATCTTCCTGGGTCTAGTTTTATTGGGATTTTGCCGGAACGGATCTCTGAGAACTCTTTGAATGCCCCTCATCAAATCTTGTTCTGAGACTTCAACTGCAGTCGCTTGCTGGATAAGTTTAACAACAAACTCCTTGATATTACTTCCTTCTGCCCCTTCCGGGACTTTCAGAAGGCGCAAGTTATTCCTCCTTTGTGCATTTTCTAGCGACTCCATTTTCTCCTGGTATCCCTGTTCCCGGTGTCGCAGGTCGTCTATTTTCTTCGTGTGTTGTAATGCAAGCGTTTTTAGATCAGTAACAGTAGACTCTAATGCAGTGGTTCTAGACGCTAGGGAATCAAACTTTTTCTCAAGCTTCTCACAGAATAACTTTATTTCTTGCTGGTTCTTCTGCGAAGCCACAAACCCATTTTTTACCTCACGGCTTAAGGACTGAAGCATTAACAAGACAGATTGATCACTAAGCGTAGTCTCACCAGCCTTGTTCTAAGCCTCAGAAGACATAGTGCCCCTTGCAGATACAGCTGAAGGATCTATCACAGAATTATAATTAGATGTTAACTCCTCGTTATCAGATCTTACTATCTTGCTATTTTGCACACTAGACACATTGTCGTCCGTCTCTGGGCTCTGCATCCTTAGAATGTCTGCTTGATCTAAATCTTGATTCTGATCTAATGCCCCCAAAAGATGATACCTATTAGGGCTAAGGAGGCCCTCTGGAAAATCTAAAGCAGTAGAGACCACTGAGGGTTTAAGTTCCAAAACTGAGGGACTTGCTTTAAAGTATGTCTTTAATGAGGGTGGTGGTTTAGCCTTATAGACAGGCTTTTGAACTTTAGAATAATTTTTTTGCCAGTCTTCTTGGTATTTTTGGACTTGGATTTAGCTGATGCCGGCGGTGAAATATCCGTCTGTCCCCCTCCTTGTTTTCCACCTTTACTCCTGAGCATGTAACCGGAAGCCTGGCTCCCTTGTGACTCACTTCCGGACATACGAGAAGAAGCTTCTCCAACCGAGCTTTCTTCCCCACCTGTGCTCCCTAGATTTGTCAAGCTATTATGGACAGCCTCCCTGATGCATTCTGGGTGAGGTAGTCCTTGCAGCTTAGAGCCAGAGTTTCTCACCATATATGAGATCCTAGTTGCTGCTCTTCGACCTCTTCTGACCTCAGACGCCGCTTTTGCCCACCTCTCAACCCGCTCTTGAGCGGTATTACTATTCTGTTCTCTCACCTTAACATTCAGGCATTGCATATGTGGGCTGCCGCTTATGGCGGCTTCTGCCGCACCGAGACTTTGTACTTTCTCCAGGTCCAGGTCGACAGATTCTAAAGCGGGGCTGGAGTAAACCTGTCACCAGCCTGCTCCGACCTCCACCAGACTCCACCAGACTCCTGCGAGCTATCGCAAAAACGAACAGCGTGATCGACAAAAGCCGCCGGCAGCTCCGCAAACTCTGTCCCCGCCCAAGAGACAGCCCGAACCGCGGATCCCAGATGCGGCCGCCTCTCCCAGCGTACCTCTCCGAGCACCGTAACAGCTCCAAGTTTCGACGAATTACATTATACGCGGTGCCCCACAATAGCTTCCTTCCTCCTGTAGCGGATCATCCATGCGGCGATATCAACCGGATACCTGAGCCTCCCGGAGCCTCCCGACTAGCTAATGCTGCTAGCCGCCATGTTCTCCCGTCATCACTAGCAATCCTGCAGGAGGAGGCTTGCACACCTTCCTCTTGAGCAGGCATTGTTTCTGGCCTCAGAGACCATGGGCTCTCACCAACAGGGGGTCAGAAACATGTCTGTGGTGGCAGCCAGCACAATACATAATGGTAGGTTTTTCAGTGCAGTTTTATTAAGACAATGTGTTTGATACCAAACACCATAGGTTTCAGTAATGCCATCATGTAGCTGGGGAACTCGTAATAACCAATGCCCAGTACATATGTCTTAAATGATGCTGCGCGTCTAATTTTTAGGCTTTCTAGATGCTCTCATGCTTCACCGTTATTGCTAAAACTCCATTGGCTCCCGGTGAAACAGAGGGTGGAGTTTAAGAGTCTGTGCATTGCACATAAGACGCTTTATGGACAGGCGCCTGCCTATATTAAGGAACGCCTGACACCATATCTGCCTAAACGGACTCTTAGATCATCCGACGCCCAGCGGTTGGCCTGCCCCCGTTTTAAAATGGCAACTAAGGGTGGAAGAGCCTTTTCCATACAGACTCCACTGTTGTGGAATAAGCTGCCAGACTATCTTCGGAAAGAGACTAGCCTCCTATGCTTTAGGAAACAGCTAAAAACTCTTTTGTTTAGAGAAGCCTTTGGATCTATATAATCTATTGCTCTTTCCCTTCTTTCTGCGTGAGATTTCCTGGCTGCTCCTTTGGTCATAAGCGCCTTGAGACCTGTAGGTGAGATGGCGCTATATAAGCTAAAGTAACAATAACAATAACAATAACAATATGCTTAAGATGGCTTCCCTGTTCGCTTGTACCATCAAGTAATTGAACTATACAGCATAAGAGCATATCTGGTCTTGCAGATATGCCCTCACATATAATATAATGCACCCTTCCTTAGGGCTACAAGGCCTGCTGAAGGGGTGATTTACATATATTACATGCAGTGACTTTGACATGGGCCATAGTGAGTGTGACTTGTTATGTGTTCAGTCATGGTTTGCACCCTGACACACAGTCTGCAATGGCAGGCTGCATGCAGTTTGTATGGCGGTCCCTTAGTGTGGCATAATACATGCTGCAACCCTTAGGAGCCCTCTTTAGTACCCATGCCCTAGATACCAGGGGTACAACTTACTAGGGACTTACAGGGGTGTCAAAGTGTGTGTCATGTGTGCTACCATTAGGCCATTTTACCTTGTTTTAGGGATAGAGCACTGGCACTGGGGCTTGGTTAGCAGGGACCCAGTGTACATCAGTCGAAAAACATCAGTACCAGTTGCAACAAGCATTAGCATAGACAATAGGTCTCGCCTTTGGAACCTTATAAGTGTTTAGTTATCCAGCACAATATCCTTGGTGCAACAACATCAAGTGTTGCATGGCTTAACACTTATACAGTCCCAAAGGCGAGACCTATTGGCTATGCCAATGCTTGTTTTGAGTGAATGGCTTGTATAGGTATGCCACTGTGAAGTAGAGATGCTGCAAGTGCTTTTATAGGAGATCCTGTGACATTGTGCCTCTTCAAAATGTATCTTGGGTCTGGTGTATTACTTATAGCCCCTATTCCCGTCTTCTCGCACCCAATGCATCGTTAAATGTCCCATGTACAGCCGGGGCTGACATTCCTATTACCTCTGCCCTCCAGTGACATTTTACCAGTCACAGATGGTGGTGGACGTGGTGGTGGTGGTGTAAGTGGTGGTGGTGGACGTGGTGGTGGTGGACGTGGTGGTGGTGGACCTGGTGGTGGTGGACCTGGTGGTGGTGGATGTGGTGGTGGTGGACGTGGTGGTGGTTGACGTGGTGGTGGTTGACGTGGTGTTGGTTGACGTGGTTTTGGTTGACGTGGTGTTGGTGGATGTGGTAGTGGTGGACGCAGTGGTAGTGGACATGGTAGACATAGTGGTAGAGGATGTGGTGGTGGATGTGGACGTGGTGGTGGTGTTGGATGTGGTTGTGGTGGACATGGTGGTGGTGGTGGATGTGGTGCTAAACGTGGTGGACATGATGGTGAACGTGGTGGTGGTGGACGTGGTGGTGGACGTGGTGGATGTAGTGGATGCGGTGCTGGTGGAAGTGGTGGATGTGGTGGTGGACGTGGTGGTGGTGGATGTGGTGGTGGTGTATGTAGTGGTGATGGATGTGGTGGTGGACGTGGTGGTGGACATGATGGTGGTGGATGTGGTGGTGGTGGATGTGGTGGTGGATGTGGTGGTGATGGACGTGGTGGACGTGGTGGTGGTGGATGTGGTAGACATAGCGTTGGTGGATGTGGTGGACGTTGTGGTGGTGATGAACGTGGACATGGTGGTGGACATGGTGGTGGTGGATGTGGTGGTGATGGACATGTTGGTGGTGAACGGGATGGTGGTGGATGTGGTGTGGTGTTGGACGTGGTGGTGAACGTGGTGGACCTGGTGGTGAATGTGCTGGACGTTGTGGTGGTGGACGTGGTGGTGGTGGACATGGTGGTGGTGGACGTGTTGGATGTGGTGGGTGCAGTGCTGGTGGATGTGGTGGTGAACGTGGTGGTGGTGGATGTGGTGCTGGTGGATGTGGTGGTGGTGGACATGGTGGTGGTGGTGGATGTGGTGGTGGTGGACGTGAAGGTGGACATGCTGGTGGTGGACATGGTGGTGGGCGTGGTGGTGGACGAGTTGGTGGTGGACATGGTGGTGGTGGACGTGTTGGTGGTGGTGGACATGGTGGTGGATGTGGTGGTGGACATGGTGGTGGTGGACATGGTGGATGCGGTGGTGGTGGCCGTGGTGGTGGACGTGTTGGTGGTGGTGGACGTGTTGGTGGTGGATGTGGTGATGGTGGTAGACATGGTGGTGGTGGACGTGGTGGTGTACATGGTGGTGGATGTGGTGGTGGATGTGGTGGATGTGGTGGACATGGTGGTGGTGGACATGGTGGTGGATGTGGTGGTGGTGGTAGATGTAGTGGTGGACATGGTGGTGGTGGGCTTGGTGGTGGTGGTGGTGATGGACGTGGTTGTAGAGTTGGTGGTGGACGTGGTGTGTTGGTGGACTTGGTGGTGGACATGGTTGTGCTGAATATGGTGGTGGTGGACGTGGTGGTGGTGGACGTGGTGGTGCATTCTTTAAAGCTAGGGTATGTTGGAACGCCACCAGACTGTGATTTTCTAATGAGGAAAGGGGCAGTGAAAGGACCAGAGATGCGAGAGACCAGGCAAAATGCTAACTGTATACCTGTGGGAGATGGGGAGGAAAATAACTTGCAGTTGTACTTGAATGGTACACTTATGAGTGAGTAAGTGTGTCTTTTTAACCAGCGGGAATATAAACAATTAAAAGTAAAACTTTGTAAAAACAAAAAAAAGACGTTTCGTGTTTTATGCGCAAGGGCTGCTTTCTTTTCGGGCCACATTCAAAAGTGTGTTTGTTTATTTAAATTGTGCGCACGCACGCAATGGCTGCTTTCTGGGGACTGGGCATGAGTGCATTGGAAGGAGCTGCAGCTGTTAGAAGTATGGTGGACAAACAAATGAATCAAAGTAATTTTTCCCTTTTTTATCCTAAGAAACGTGGCCCCATAAAGATTGAAACGGTGCTTTAAATTGGTACCAGTACATCTTGTTGGAGTGGTTCGCTTTCTATTTATAGCAGCAATTTCAACATACCCAGGTTTTATGAGCTGCCAGCCACGTGGAAATATATGGCTGTGATGAAAGGAAAGGCATTGTTAGACGTGAGGTATAATTCTGAGTTGAAAGGACCAACCAGTTTGTGTTTTGTAAATCACCCATTCGTGTTTGTCACAAACGACTAAGTGTAATTAAATGAAGCTGTTTTACTAAATGATTTTCATGGTTCTGCACCTTTACAAGGAAAGAGGTTTTAGTTTTGTTGTAGATATGCTTTATCGTCTCCGGAGTCTAACTATTTAATTGGTATTGCAGGAGAGGGGCATTTAGCAACAAGCGGGCGCCAAAAGTAAAGGATTGCGATGCACTTAATTACCCATGACGGAGAAAGGACAGATGGCGGCTGCGCGCGTGCACGCGATCGTGGACATAAGCTTGAGGCAGCCTCTGGTAGCCTGCGCATGCGCTGCTCTAGGCTCGACCTAAAAAGTGGGGGGTGACAATGACAAAAAGGGGCACTTTCCTACAGAACCCCTCAAACATAAGAGGAGGGGTCTAACCTTTTGCAAGAGAGTCTTCATTGTCTAAGTGGATAAACCTAGAAAGCCCATCTGCATTGGCATGGTCATTCCCAGGCCTGTGTTCCACCGTAAAGTTCATTCCCTGTAGGGAGATGGACTACCTCAACAGTTTTGGATTTCCCCCTTCTTTGCATCAGCCATCTTAGAGGACTGTGGTCAGTTTGAACAAGGAAGTGAGTCGCAAACAGGTAGGGTCTCAACTTCTTTAGGGCCCAAACCACAACAAAGGCTTCTCTTTTAATGGCACTCCAATACTGTTGCCATGGAAGTAAACTTCTGTTAATAAAAGCAAGAGGCTGGTCCTTGCCATCATCATTGGTCTGGATAGAACTGCCCTTATTCCATTTTCAGAGGCTTTCAGTCTGCACAATTAAGGGCTTTGTATAATCTGGAGCTTTAGAATGGGTGCTGAGTACTCTGCTAGTTTACTTTCATAGGCTACGTCTAAGAGGTCAGTTTAGTGAAGGGTTCCACAATGGTGCCATACCCCTTTGAAACCCTCCTGTAGTACCCAGCCAAGCCAAGGAATGCCCGGACTTGAATCTGAGTTGTTAGAACTTCCCAGTCCAGAATACTATGGATCTTGGGCTGTAAAGGTTGAACTTGGCCTCCACTTACAAGGTGGCCCAGGTATACAACAGAGCATTGCCCTATCTGGCACTTGCTTGCCTTGATAGTGAGTCCTCTATGCTACAGGGCCTCAAGGACCTTTCCAAGGTGGATCAAGTGATCCTGCCAGGTAGAACTATAGACAGCAATATCATCAAGATATGCTGAAATAAAAGACCCCAACCCAGCCAGGAGTTTGTTCACCAGCCGTTGGAAGGTGTATTCTTTAAACCAAAGGGCATCACAGAAAACTGGTAATGCCCATCTGGTGTGTAGAATGTTGACTTCTCTTTTGCTCTGGGATGAGCCACAATTGTCCAGTACCCTGTTGTGAAATCAAAAGTACAGGGCAACGTGGCTGCCCTTAACATGTCAAGAGGATTATTGGGTCTTGGATTGGGGTGTGCATCTGTATTAGTGAAAGCATTGAGACCTATGTAGTCCACACAAAACCTCAGCTCTGGTTTTCCTCCCTTAGAATGAGGCTTGGGGACCAAGACCACTGGGCTGGCTCGGGAACTCCCAGGGAGTTCAATCACCTCTAGTTCCAGCATCTTGCTGACTTCAGCTCTGATGCTGTCTTTGACTTGGTCAGACTTCCTGTATATTTAGTTTTTGACAGGTAGGCTGTCTACAGTGTCCACATCATGTGTATACCATGTTGTCTTGATAGAGCGCGCAGTTCACCCGGGTCACTATTTTACCAATTTCCACACACTGGGCCCTGGCGTGCATATGATGACTGAGTTTGCGTGAACCGGGTGATTCTTACACGCTACTATGAGTAATTCAGGGGGTGACTCTCTCACCACTTACTATTCATGTACCTGACTTACCACAGGCACATTACTCCTGATGGACCAGGAGCTAGCAGTGAATAGGTAGCAAGTTTCCTATCAAAGTAGAAATACCTTACACATTTAATACATTTAATGACTCTTTGGTGATATGTAATGACCACAGACACCTGATGGAGTTTTAAAAGTTTATATGAGGTTAGTTTTGAATGAATATGCCAAGAATAACAGGCAGATACAAATTAGAACATCAATAATCAGGATCAAAATCAAAATGTAGCTATGGATTAAGGCAAGCACCATAGGGTACTAAGAAATACTACAGGGTATGCGCATTTGGGAACATACTAATCAGTACGAACTTTAAACTAAGGCAAATTGGATGAATAGGGCTAATAAGGGTACTTAATATTCAGATTCTAATTACTATCTCTAAGCTATCTTCACTAAATTCACAGCAAACATACTAAAGGAAAAGGATGGTGGAACAAACTAAAAAATATGCCATCAGTTTTCATAATCTCCTGTAGGAAGGGGAAAAATGGAACATTACTAATAAGCAATTTCATAAAAAGTCACTTTCGAAATGCTGATAGGAAAATATCACAGGCAAGAGTGCTTTATTAAGAAGAGGAAAAGTAAGAGTAAAGTTTAGACGGACACCCACATATATATTTACCTAGGACAGAATGAGGACTAACCCTGGCCACGGGTCAGTTTGGGAATAGGCGGGGACAAGGACCCTCAAGAATTCGGAATGCCAGTAGGCGAGCAGGTACAGCTCAGGACAGTCAAGACAGGATACCCCTCAGGTTTTGGGTCAGGACTGGGCTCATCAAAGGGCACGACCAACACCTGCAGCTTCGGATGCAACGCCTGCGTTACTCCCCCTCTGCACGGAATCCGCCAGTAACCCCGATTGGGTTTTCAAATCTCCCAGCAAAGTGCTTCGCCAGCACTTAAGACTATTTCCACCCCTTGGAGCTTGTGGAAAATACGGACAGAGTGCTCCGCAGCGCTCTGTATCAATCACCTATAGAGTTCGTAGGGTCAGTGACAGGTCAGCTACTCGGACAAGTCGGACAATTTCTCTAAGCTGAGCTAGGCTAGTTATACCCAATTTGGACCCCCAGACCACCCACAAATGTTGCAAGTGACAAGGTCCCAACTTATGATTGGTCAGGAGAGGTGGTTTGGTCATTGTCACCTCCTAAATTCTACGTTCCCATGTTTTAATATGCAAGTGACAGTATCCACCCCTTAAATTCCTGTTCCCAGGCATACGTGTAGAAAAACACAATAGCGCATACAGTAGAAAGAAACAAAAGTATCAGTTCAGGTGAAATTCCGCTTCTCCTCTCTGGGTTATGGGGCAGGTTCCCAGGAGCATCTCAGCTTTGGTAGCCAGCTGGCTGATTTCCATGGATGCAAGGCCCGGTCCTCTTGTCAGGTGACCAGGTCCACACGGGCTTCTAAAATGGCGCAGCTCCCCAACTCCCAGGCCCCCAGATACGTGGTACATGAAAAGTAAGTGAAAACAAATTAGAAACACAGAAAAAATGAATACACTGTCTACCATGAAAAAGCTTCACTGCACCCCTTACTGTGTAATATCTATAGCATTGAGGGTTAATGCGGGAAAGACAGATATGCAAAAGCAGCATGAGCTAGCAGAGAGCATGGTTAAAGACAAGCGGCCATATTTAGCCATAATGCGCATGAGCGAAAACATCCCTCCAAATTGAGAGTGTGTCACATCAGGTGGGTATGACCGACGCATGCGCAGTCCGGATTTCTGCGAAGCAGCCATTCAGTAGTGCAAGCATCATTACAATTAATAAACATAGATGTGAGCTTCTCTCGGGCACCCGCGTGTATTTGGAAAAGGTGAAAATTAAGACAGACAGGATTGGTTAATGCTTATTAAAGGTTAGACGAGGTTCATGAATGAGAGCAAGTCGCTTTATGTGCGCATCCTTGCTCCATCAATCCCCTCTTTGATGATATTTACTATCATCACTATAACTGGAAACAGATGCCAACTTTTATTCTTGCATATCATTCATCTCAATCTCCACAAACTTGTTGTTGAGCTTTCTCCCCGCATCCTTATTAGGGTGAGAGTTTTTAGCTCTCTTGTAAATTTCGTTTTTCAATTCTTCTAATTCTAGCTCATCAACATTTCTTTTTACTCCTCTCTTATTCACTGTATACTTCCTTTTGCATTTTTGACATTTGCAGCAGATAAATATAATCAGTACGACCACACCTATTCCGGCTATTGGCATCAGTATTTTCCATAGAAGGTTTTTACCCAAGTTAGAAAACCAACTACCTACAGAGGAGAGACCATCAGTCAGTCTCGTCCAGGCACTATCAACCTCCAATGGTTTGAGTTCTTTTTCCAAACTAGTTATGTTTCTTACATATTTCTTTATTTTAATGCTTTTATCAGGAATGTAAGTGCAACAATGTTGCGCCTTCAACATTCGGCAGACTCCGCCCTCTTTTGCCAATAGGGTGTCAAGAGCAAGGCGATTCTGTAAAACCATTGATCTGATCGCAACCATTTCAGTATTGACCAGCAGGAATCCAGCAGCAGTGTCAGTTGATAACCGATCCACTACTGTAGACAATTTGCAGATACGGTGAGTATTCAAAACTACCCCCATTCCAGGTATCAGTGCACTAAATATATCACCTATAATTTCTCCTACACTTTCACGTTTACTACGCACTAAGCCATTAGTATCTTCATTGCTTCCAGCAGCATTGTTCACATGGTATATTCTCGGGAAAACAATGCCAAAATAGCAGCTTCCATACCAGTGATCCGGCAATTTGAAGTAAGCCTTGTTTCCACATATATAATAAATTCCGGGAAACACAGGTTCTGACCCATTTTTGAAACCCCAACCTCCAATTACCTTATAATTATGTTCACACTCGCTGGAACCGATGAATACATTGTTATAATAACTAGTCTTTTCTCTATGAAGACAGAGTTTCCCTTTCCGTTCAAAATCCAGTAACAATGCAGGACTAGCTTCGCCTTCTGAGGTGCTTTCCATATTCTCTGCCCATCTAGGGATTCCATCTTTCTCATCATCGGCCTTTTTCTGAAATTTCTCCCTCCTTCTTTCTGCCATTTTCAGGAACATCTTTTCCTGCTCTTGTAAGGAACAGGTCAGATTATTTTCTCTAGCTTCATTTAAGTCTATGTCACCTATGGTCAGGAAATATTCTCCCATATAACGGGTTACCTCGCTTCTAATATGTACAATATTCAGATTTCCTCGAACAGGAAGTTCTGAAAAGATTACGTCAGTGTTTGAGTAGTAGTACTGTAAAGTGCTTCTATAGAATAAGCTTGCTAATATACTACAGGAAATTCCGTAGGTCAGGGGTAAGTGGTGATATGTCACGCTTTCAGCTACAGAAGTAGGTAGCTTCATACACACGTAACAATCTTCTATTTCCATAGCTTCTACATAGTGCACTAAAAGATTAGCGAAGACATTTAACTGAGTTCTGTTTTTCATTTTGTGAAAATGTAGTCCACCCTCATCTGATGCATCTAAGTCGAGTCGTTTGTGTTTTAGTACAGCAGTGTTGTCACGTCTTTCTACACTTCGTGGTGTTTCTTCAGTCTGTACAGTTTCTGTGTCTAGAGTCTCCGGGTTAGTGGGGTACAAGTTAGGGTCTTTACTTATCATAAAAGGTATAAAAACTGTTAGTCCTATCCATATTATTATCAGTACGGCTATACTACAAAAACAGATTTTACAGCAGGTTTTACAACAGCTAAATTTGGATCTTCCATTTACATTCGAATCAGACATATTGGCTTACCGGTGGTTTTCCAACCCCTCTTTGTTTATTTTCACCGAAGGTTTTCTCAGGGTTTTTCCTCAAGGAGGGTCTTCGTCAGAACTCCGATCAGTAATTGACTCTTCGTCACTTTTGCCACTGTTGTTGGGTTCGTCAATTTCTTCCAACACCAAGTAAGTCCATTCAGGGCTCCGATACAGTTTGTTTTGTTTCTTTACTCGTGAGCTTCGTCGGTTATACTGGACTCGGGCTTCTTTCCTTTCACGGGCAGCCCTCTTTCGGTCTTCTAGTTTTTCTTCAACTGTCTTGATTCTTAGTCTCAGTCTTTTTATGTATCGGGGTTCACTCTTTTTCTTGTGGCTTTTAGTGGTCGAGGAAACTTGACCTTCCTCGTGAACTCTCTTGTTTTCGCTTCGTTGTGGCACTCTTATTTCGTCAATGTCTATTTCCCTTCCTGTCTGACTAGTTCCAGGTCTTTCATAAGTTTCTTCTGCCTGGTCTCTAAACTGGCCTTGTTCAGGTCTACTTTGTATTTGATCTTTATTTTCAGGTGATCTGGACTCTGCTTCCTGAACACGTTCGTCTATTTCTATCTGTTCCTGTTCATGCACTTCGATCTCTTGATTTTCTTCCGCATGAACTTCAACTTTAACCACTATCTGTCCCTTTCCAGTTTCTGAAGTTTCAGGAGGAGTGTCGATAACTTGGTCTGTCCCTACTTGGCCTATTTCCTGATCAGGTTTGTTGTGGGTTTCGATGACCTGACCTTCTTCTTCTAATTCTGCCTCACCTTCACTATCCCACTCACTATCTAGGTAAGAATATTTTCGGGTTCTTATTGGTTCAAGAACTTGGTCATCGGCAGAGAACCACTCAACGTCTTGACTTGAGCTCGGTAGTTCGATGTCAGCGGGATCTGGACCCTCTTCTGGAGTCTCCTCAGCTGCGCTACCTTCAGCTTCAGTCGCGTTTTCACCCGTCACTGGCTTCGTATGGCTGGCATGGATCCACTTTGGTACGCCCGCACACTTCACAGCAGTTGTGGTTACAAGGATCACTTGCCTCGGCTTTCCCCACTTTGGTTTAAGACAACTCTTACGGGTGTGTTTCTTTAACACCACCCAATCTCCAGGCCTCAAGTTATGTGCTGGAGATGTAGGCCATTCGACAGCAGTCTCTCCAATCTGGTGAGAGATAGAACGCACTTGGTCACCCAGCTGCCTGCAGTATTCTAGCACTAAATCATCAGAAATATTTAGCAGTTTGTGTCCAGGTACCCATGCCTGTCGCATTACTCTTCCCATTAGCACCTCATGGGGACTTAGGCCTGTTTTTCGGTTTGGAACACTTCTCAAACTCATCAGTACAAAGGGCAAAGCTTCTATCCAGTTCATTTTGGTGGAATCACACACTTTCGCCAGTCTGGACTTGATGGTGCCATTCACTTGTTCAACTATTCCAGAAGCCTCTGGATGATATGCACAGTGCAACCTTTGCTCCATTTTAAATGCTTTACAGAGTTCTTTGAGGATTTCGTTAGAAAAATGCCCACCTTGGTCTGTTTCAATGGTTTCTGGAATTCCAAATCTAGGTATCAACTCTCTAAGTAATAGTTTAGCTACAGTTATGGCATCATTTTTCTTCGCTGGGTAGGCCTCCACCCATCTAGAAAATAGGCAAACTATGACCAGGACGTATCTGTACCCTTTGCACGTGGGCAATTGGATAAAGTCCGCCTGCATCCTGATAAAGGGACCTTCTGCCTTCCCAATCGTACTTTGCTCCACTACTGTCCTCTTTCCTGCGTTGAACTGCTGGCACACTAAGCACCTCTGGCAAAGCTTTTCCGCAGTGCCCCTGAACTTTGTGTTACGGAATACCTTGTCAAACATACGGCACATTGCATCTCTCCCAATGTGTGTGTCCTCATGTATGATCCTAGCCATTGGGGCTACCAAACTGTCTGGTAATACAGGCACACCAGTTTTGTAAACCATGACACCATCCTCATCTCTCGGTGTACATTCATCCTTCTCCCACCTGTCTTTCTCCTTTTGGTCTGTTGCCTGTTGTATGTCTCTCAATTCCTCCCAGGTAGACACACCTTCAAACACCATAAGTTGGCAGCTGCTTCCACCTCCCCATAATTTGATTTTTAGGGACATTTTGTATCGGGCGCAGTATTGGGCAATTTGGTCAGCGTATCGGTTTCCGGCTGTCACATCATCATTTCCAGACCTGTGAGCCGCACACTTGACCACAGCCAATTCTTGGGGTAATTGGATCGCTTCCAGTAAGTTCTGTACCACCTTTCCATTTCTGATAGGGGTACCTGAGGAAGTCATGAATTCTCTTTGCAACCATAGTTGGCCGAAGTCATGAACAACCCCATAACAGTACTGGCTGTCAGTATAAACAGTTATCCTTTTGCCTTTTCCCAGTTTACAAGCTCTTGTCAATACGATTAATTCTGCTACTTGTGCAGATTTTACATCGCACAGGTAAGATGCTTCCAAGATTGTCTCCAACGTAACTACAGCATAGGCAGCACTCAGACCTCCATCCTCATGTCTTAAACATGAGCCATCTACAAACATCATTAGATCCTCATCAAGTAAGGCTATTTCTTTGATATCAGGACGGGGCTTGGTGCTGAATTCAGTTAGGTCCATGCAATTATGCTCAATCTCATCTTCTTCAACATCTAGGGGAATGGGCAACCATGTTGCGGGGTTCAAAATATTACACCTGGAGATGATTACATTCTCAGCACCTATAAGAATCCTCTCGTATTTAGTCAGCCGACTAGGGGTGAGATACTGGGTCTTGGTTCGGGTCAGTAAGATCACAACTGAATGTGGAACATATACAGTGACAGGATGTCCCATAACAATGTTTTCACTCTGTTCTAGACTTGCACAAGTAGCAGCTACTGCTTTCAGGCATCCGGGTAATCCAGCAGCCACTGGATCCAGAGTGGCCGAAAAGTAGGCCACTGGACGCCTAGTCAGTCCATGTTCCTGTGTTAGGACTGAGAGTGCACAATTGTCTCTTGTATCACAGAACAGTTCGAAGTTCTTGGAATAATCAGGCATTCCTAAGGCAGGGGCTGAGCATAGGCAATTTTGCAATTTTACCCAAGCGTTCATGCTTTCATCATCCCAACTAACTGGATCTTCCACTCCCTTCTTGGTCATTTTTATCAAGGGTTTTGCTAGAGCTGCGAATCCTACAATCCTTTGCCTGCAGTACCCTACAACTCCTAGGAACATTCTTACTTCTTTCTGGGTCCTGGGTAGTTCCATTGCTCGAATTATTTTGATCCTTTCTGTAGTAACTTTCCGGATCCCTTTTTCTATCTGGTGCCCCAGATATTTCACAGAATCTTTACAGAACTGTAATTTGTCTGGCGACACTTTATGTCCTCCCTTGCCTAGGTGATTCAATAGGGCAATGGTATCAATGACACAGTCGGTTTGGCTTTTGGACGCCACCAAAAGGTCATCTATGTACTGTACCAAAACAGACTCCTTTGGCAGTACTAGAGATTCAAGGCATTTCTTTAGGATCTGGTTGAAAATCGAAGGACTTTCAGTGTACCCCTGGGGGACACGATTCCAGACATAGACATGGCTGTCAAATTCAAAACTAAAAAGGAATTTGCTTTCTGGGTGCAATGGGATAGAAAAGAATGCATGACACAAGTCAATGACAGTGAACCATTCCGCATTCCAAGGAATCTGATACAGTATCACTGCGGGGTTGGGCACAATGGGACAGCAAGGTACAACAATTTGGTTTACCTTGCGCAGGTCCTGCACTACCCGGTACTTTCCGCTAGGCTTTTTAATTCCAATTATGGGCGAATTACAGGGACTGCTCATTACTTCCTGTATGATGTTTGCTTCGAGCAACCTGTTTATTTCAATTGCGACTCCAGCTTTTACTTCTGCACTCATTTTGTACTGTCTTGTTCTGGGGTAAACAGCATTTGTTTTTATTGCTATTTTAACTGGGTCTACATTTGCCATTAAGCCTACATCTTTCCCAGTGAAATCCCACACTTCAGGTACCACCTTTAGTTGTAGTTCTTCAGGTAAGTCTTTAATGGACAGGAGTTTAATTTCTGTGTCTGGTTTTAGTAACATCAATTTGTACAGGCTATCTTCATCTGGGGTCTGAATTTCGACGCCATTTGGTGTGCAAAAGATGGTACAGTTCATTTTGCACAACAAATCTTGTCCTAGCAGGTTCACAGGACTGGAGTCACAGACCACAAATCTGTGCATTTCCTTGAAATTTCCAATGGAAATCTCCATGGGTTCAGTTACTGGAGTACTGATTATTTGATTTGAAACACCCACTACTTGGATAGCTTCTCCCGAGAGGGGTAGGTTAGGAACATCCACAGTTCTCACAGTGGAACGGGTAGCACCAGTGTCCAATAGAAAGGTGACGTCTTTTCCCTCAACCTTTTCTTCGATGTATGGTCCTGTCTGGTCTACCGGTAAGGAGGCGCCAAGTACGCACTCCTTGTCCTCCCCCCTCAGGCCCCGTCAGTATTGATCATCACAAAGGAAAGAATTGTTTAACAAAAACTGTGAAGCTGCTGCATTCCTTTCATTCTCTCCTTCCCACACCTCGGCCCTTTCATTCTGCTGAGCCTGATTTTTATAATTCTGTCTAGGAGCGCGAGGCAACGGAGGCTGCTTTACCTGTGGTTGGTTCTTCCGTGTCCCCTCTTTCTGCACCTGTGAATTTAAACCATTTACGGGGGCATTACCAGCCAGCAAATGTGGACACTCGTCTCTCCAATGCCCTATCTGACCGCACCCGTGACGGGGGAACTTTTTCATAGCCTCTTCCCGACTCATTTTTACCCGGTTTTTCCCTCCTCCCCCAGCAGTGGGATTCTGTGCATTATTATTATTCAATTTACTTAACTGTTTTTCTTGCTGTTCTGCCAATTTCACTTGTGCCTACATAACCTTTTCTTTAAGGGCTTTCTTTTTGTTCTCTATCTCATCTTCGCAATACTTGGCATATTTTAGGACATCATCTATGGGCTTACCTTGCCAACTGATTTTATTATCTCGAATCCACTGGGATATCTCAGGTCTTAATCCTAACACGAATCGGTAACTGAAATGGGTCATATCCTTCATGTCCACGTTATCGATTCCACTGTAAGTTTTGAACACCTGTAGTAACCTTTCATAAAAGGAGTGGACGGTTTCATCTCGCTCTTGGGTAGTTCTATCTATCCGGGTCCAATCAGTTTCCTTTGCGGGCACCTTTTTCTTCAGGTATTGTATGACTTGATCATACTTCCTCATTACCTCGGGTGAGGGAGCTCCAGTTTTGGGGTCTCTCTCATATTCATCATTGGGCCAATTAATTTCAATTTTGCATTCGGTCCACAAATCTACAGGTACCACAATGTCGAAAAACCCGTCCAGGTCTTTCAGAAGACATTTCTGAACCTTTATGAAACGTTCGACCTGTCTGTACCAGTCAACTGGTTTCTCTCGCAGTTTTGGGAAATCATTCGTAAATGACACAATATCTTGTCTGGACCATGGGACATGGACATATTTTCCCCCAGGTACTTCTCTCATGGGACATAATTTTTCTGCTGGCCCTACTTCTTTTAGTACGTATTCTGAAGTCTGGGTTTTAGCCCTACTATCTTCCTTTTTCTTTGCCCACCGGGTTTTCCATTTCTCCACATCCCCCCATTTCTGTAGGATTTTCAGTAATTCCTTTATTTGGGTTTGTTTTCCTGACACGTTCATGTTTTCTAAGTCTTTGTCAGAAAAGTCTGCTCTGTAAGATTTCTGAAGGACTTTGGAGTGACTAACATCTATTCCCATATCAGCGGCAGTGTCCATTAATCTCTCATGGAGCAATCTAGTGTTCCGGGTAAGGTTTTTGCTGATAAACAGTAATTCGTCTTCACTAAAGGAGTTTAACCTGTCCAATCCTATATTACCGGCCATTAGTTCCTCTATTTCTATCCTTAGTTTATAGATTTCTAAGGGTTTCGGTTGGGGTGTGTCCTTTTCTAACTCTTTGGTCCATCTATCCAATTCTTCTGGAGAAACTACAGTGGCACTCCTGACCCCTGAAGTGGTTTTAATCAGGACCTCTTTTGTCCTGGCCGGATTTCTTGCCCTTGGTACACTGGTTCCAGGTTCCCTGATAGGCAGATCCATTAAGGAAATCACAGACTCACATTCACTTTCTTGATCATCGACTATGAGCGGCTCTTTTCTTGGGGGAGGAATGATAGGGGTTGGTTCAATTGGAGTTATAATAGGAGCTCTTGGACTAGTCAGTCTATCCCCATAAAGAGGTATAGCAGGACCAATAGTTACTGGGATAGTCAATGAATCCGGACTGGGATTTATCTGGGCTATGGTCTGTATTAAATCAATTCGCTGTCTGTTCAGGGCTTCCTTTTCTCGCTCACGCAAAACCCTTTCTGAAGAATTGTCATGCATCACTTGGGGTACCAATGTAGGGTAAATATTTGGGGCAGTCGGAAGGACCAAACTTGGTCGGTCTTCCCCAAAGGGTCGGTAATTTGGGACTGCGGTGCTAGGTCTGCAAAACCCATCACTATCACTGGCTTTACTTTCCGTACCCGTTACATCTGTCTCACTGGCCCTCCTACACCTAGGATATTTAGAAAACGGGTTTTGTGAATTCAAAGATTCTGATTCCTCAACATAGGGAGGTGGGTTTTTCATCAATAAATCCTCTAGGTGCTCATCTTCTGAGTCCCCCATAGCCATGAGGTGTCGACTTTTTTCCGTACACTTCCCTTTCCCCTCTTCGAGTACCCCAAACATGGGAAACAGTCCCTCAACCATCATATTCTGTCTCCACTGTTGCATCTTTTTCTCTTTAGTTTCTTTTTGGACCTTTGGATACCACTTACTCACTCCCTTATCCATTCAGGGTCTGTCTCGTTCTAGAGCTTCAATTTCCCACTCCTCTAATGCTTCATATTGAGTTAGTCTAGGTCGGGGATGCAATTCATTCATTCGGGTTCTTAAGTTAAACAGGATCCTACCATTAAAGGTACCATTAAGGGGAAATGCTAGGACTCCATCGTCTTCGGTGTACCTCACCCAATTCTCCAACCATACACAGGTATGGTACCCTTTATCAAACATCATGAAGGAGGCGGGTGTATTTGGAGGCGGAATGATCACACCCTCCCTGGTTCGTATGGGCTTGTCTTTCTTGAAATAGTTTTTAATCTTTTCGGCCAATGACAACTTTCTCTTTCCTCCGTACATATTGTAAGGTCTACCTCTTAGCATCTGCTCCTTATAAAACCCTAGATTCTGAGGATTAGGCAAGAATTCAGGATACCACATACACCTTTCCAGACTCGCTTCTAACTCGGCTTGATTAATTTTGTTTACCTTTGTGCTTCCAATGCTAGCGCGACTTTTATTTCGCGACAACCAATCAACACAGTGCTTACAAAAACCCTTGTCCAATGGGTGCGCGGCCTTTCGCGAGACGCGGTCTCACGCTCCGGCACTCACCCCTCCCTTACAATTTCAGCTTCACTACACGCCCGCTGTCTTGACCAATACCAGCGCGGCACGGAGTGACGTCAGAGCAGCCTTCCGACTGACTCCCTCCTTCACAAGGTAACGGAAACTTTGAATTTTTCTTAAAGTGCAAGTACTTATTTTAGTTAACAATATATAACGTTTGCCGCTGTGTCGGAGTGTTCTAAAAAGAAAGAAAGTTTTTCTCTCGCTACAAGCAAACCACTTCTGTCTACTTTTCATTCACTTCGGATAGACTTCACTGCCTAACCTTTCACACGAGCAGTATAGAACCTGTTACTCCTCTGACTTATCCACTTATTTCCGGGATATATACTAAGTCAGGCTTTCACCAGCGGACTACCTTGCTTTACCATGCAAGCATTGGAGACCTTATGACCCCTTCCTCCTGTGACCCTTACTAGGTGATATCACAATTGAAGTTTTACACAATAGGACTCGAGGCTATCATTCATTCAAATACAAAAGATCCTAATTAGCGCTTCCAGTTCTACCTAACCATACACTAATTTTTCCTCCTGACAAGCGACCTCTGCGCGAGATGGATTCTACTTACCACCCGCTATACAATTTCCCCGGGGATTTCAGACAACATAAAACACTTTACGGACAATTCTGTTAATATTACATATAGCAGCAATGCAAAGCAGTCAAAATATATATAAAACCTTTTTTCAACAAAAAATCTTGCATATTATTTGAAACAATGTAATCAATATAGCAGCATAGAAGTTTTAACACCACATTTTATTTTCTCGGTTTATTTACTAACTATCTTGTCTACCTATTTTAACTAGTCCTAACCATAGCTCTGCTACCAGAAAATTACTGATAGAGCGCGCAGTTCACCCGGGTCACTATTTTACCAATTTCCACGCACTGGGCCCTGGCGTGCATATGATGACTGTGTTTGCGTGAACCGGGTGATTCTTACACGCTACTATGAGTAATTCAGGGGGTGACTCTCTCACCACTTACTATTCATGTACCTGACTTACCACAGGCACATTACTCCTGATGGACCAGGAGCTAGCAGTGAATAGGTAGCAAGTTTCCTATCAGAGTAGAAATACCTTACACATTTAATACATTTAATGACACTTTGGTGATATGTAATGACCACAGACACCTGATGGAGTTTTAAAAGTTTATATGAGGTTAGTTTTGAATGAATATGCCAAGAATAACAGGCAGATACAAATTAGAACATCAATAATCAGGATCAAAATCAAAATGTAGCTATGGATTAAGGCAAGCACCATAGGGTACTAAGAAATACTACAGGGTATGCGCATTTGGGAACATACTAATCAGTACGAACTTTAAACTAAGGCAAATTGGATGAATAGGGCTAATAAGGGTACTTAATATTCAGATTCTAATTACTATCTCTGAGCTATCTTCACTAAATTCACAGCAAACATACTAAAGGAAAAGGATGGTGGAACAAACTAAAAAATATGCCATCAGTTTTAATAATCTCCTATAGGAAGGGGAAAAATGGAACATTACTAATAAGCAATTTCATAAAAAGTCACTTTCGAAAAGATGATAGGAAAATATCACAGGCAAGAGTGCTTTATTAAGAAGAGGAAAAGTAAGAGTATAGTTTAGACGGACACCCACATATATATTTACCTAGGACAGAATGAGGACTAACCCTGGCCACGGGTCAGTTTGGGAATAGGCGGGGACAAGGACCCTCAAGAATTCGGAATGCCAGTAGGCGAGCAGGTACAGCTTAGGACAATCAAGACAGGATACCCCTCAGGTTTTGGGTCAGGACTGGGCTCATCAAAGGGCACGACCAACACCTGCAGCTTCGGATGCAACGCCTGCGTTACTCCCCCTCTGCACGGAATCCGCCAGTAACCCCGATTGGGTTTTCAAATCTCCCAGCAAAGTGCTTTGCCAGCACTTCAAACTATTTCCACCCCTTGGAGCTTGTGGAAAATACGGACAGAGTGCTCCGCAGCGCTCTGTATCAATCACCTATAGAGTTCGTAGGGTCAGTGACAGGTCAGCTACTCGGACAAGTCGGACAATTTCTCTAAGCTGAGCTAGGCTAGTTATACCCAATTTGGACCCCCAGACCACCCACAAATGTTGCAAGTGACAAGGTCCCAACTTATGATTGGTCAGGAGAGGTGGTTCGGTCATTGTCACCTCCTAAATTCTACGTTCCCATGTTTTAATATGCAAATAACAGTATCCACACCTTAAATTCCTGTTCCCAGGCATACGTGTAGAAGAACACAATAGCGCATACAGTAGAAAGAAACAAAAGTATCAGTTCAGGTGAAATTCAGCTTCTCCTCTCTGGGTTATGGGGCAGGTTCCCAGGAGCATCTCAGCTTTGGTAGCCAGCTGGCTGATTTCCATGGATGCAAGGCCCGGTCCTCTTGTCAGGTGACCAGGTCCACACAGGCTTCTAAAATGGCGCAGCTCCCCAACTCCCAGGCCCCCAGATACGTGGTACATGAAAAGTAAGTGAAAACAAATTAGAAACACAGAAAAAATGAATACACTGTCTACCATGAAAAAGCTTCACTGCACCCCTTACTGTGTAATATCTATAGCATTGAGGGTTAATGCGGGAAAGACAGATATGCAAAAGCAGCATGAGCTAGCAGAGAGCATGGTTAAAGACAAGCGGCCATATTTAGCCATAATGCGCATGAGCGAAAACATCCCTCCAAATTGCGAGTGCGTCACATCACGTGGGTATGACCGACGCATGCGCAGTCCGGATTTCTGCGAAGCAGCCATTCAGTAGTGCAAGCATCATTACAATTAATAAACATAGATGCGAGCTTCTCTCGGGCACCCGCGTGTATTTGGAAAAGGTGAAAATTAAGACAGACAGGATTGGTTAATGCTTATTAAAGGTTAGATGAGGTTCATGAATGAGAGCAAGTCGCTTTATGTGCGAATCCTTGCTCCATCAGTCTGACCAGGGTTCAAGGAAAAGAGCTCAGCATACTGCCTTAGGACTTACCTGCAGTGAGTCTGCTGTTGGGCACTGAGGGCATCTGAAAAGACATCTCCCTCAACTGACCCATCTTTAGAGTTGTTGGAGAGGAGGTCAGGGAGGCGTTTTCTCTCTTCTTCCTGATCCTCATCAGTGACCATCAGCATGGTCACATTAGCCCTGTTGTGATAGAGTTTAAGGCGGTTCACTTGGATAACCCTTCTGGGGTTCCTGGAAGTGCCAAGGTCTACCTGATAGATGACCTCTCCTTTTCCTTCTGCCCTGGTTGGAACTCCAACAGTGCAGCCTTTCGGTCAAACCATTGGTTCTGGAGCTCCTAGCTTGCCTCAAGGTTTTTATTGGCTTTTGCCATGTACTCAGCCAACGTGGAACGAAGACCAGGCACATTGTCTACGATGTAAATTTTGGGATCTTTGAGAGGCTACTCCGAGCCTTCCTTTATCAGACTTAGTGGACCTCTCACAGGATGGCCAAACAGGAGCTCAAAGGGACTAAAGCCCACTCCTTTCTGTAGCAACACTCTGTAAGCAAAAAGCAGGCATGGCAAAAGGACATCTCATCTCCTTCTTGGTTTTTTAGGAAGTCGCTCGATCATACCTTTCATGGTGTTGTTGAATCTCTCAATCAGACCATTTCTTTGTGGGTGATATGCAGTGGTAAATGTATACGTCACCCCACACTCAGCCTGCATGGCTTTTAGTTAAGCAGAAATGAAGTTACTACCTGTAACGACAGGGTAATTTTAGTCTATTTTCAGACTGGTGGTGACTATAATCCACTACCATCTCAGTCCTAGTTGAATTTGCGTTGACAGGGTTTAGTGCCTTTTTCCGTTTTCTTGGGCCTACAGGCCTGAAAGCTAGAGAGAAGCCATTTTCTAATTCTGCCTTGACTGTCCGAGGCGCTTGTAGGGTAAAAGGTAGTGTTTAGAATATAGCCTGTTATTCGCTAGTGAGGAACCTGTCAAGACTGGCCCTTATCGAAGGAATGTGTTTGTCTCCCCGGCTCTAGACGCATTACGCAGGTGGCCACTGTGGAAGGCGAAGGGAGCCGGGCACTGGTACAGGAAATCGGTGGGAGTCGGCCTAATACCGGAATTTTCCATAGAGAAAGAGAGCTCTATATTATCAAGGAGCGAGCAGGGAGACAGAGAGAAAGTAACGTGTGGAGTAGACAGAAGAAGTTGGTCCGAAGGCTGGTGCAGAGAGACTGATACCATCAGCTAATTGAAATCCTGACACGAAGAAGGAAAGTGACTGAGGGTCCTGTAGTGACATCATACAGGAGTGCAGAGAGACTGAGTCCAGAAGAGGGTTCGAGTTCGGAACCATGGCAGTGTAGACGAGGTGTAGCGGTGCAGACGTGTATTCGTGAGCCATGGAGGGACAGCAGAGTCCCGAACATTGAAGATAAAGCGAGAGACAAAGAGAGAGGGATCAGCTCCGCTGCTGAGATGGAAAGACACACGTCTAAGGTAAGGCGTTCTGAGCTTAGTGTAGAATATGTCTAATAATCTATTCCTATTTCCCCTTTTTAGGTTACAGTTAGTGACTAACTTAATTAATGTTTCTTTTGCTCATTCTGCTATGCTGAATTGTAGAATAAAGATTTAATGTTAAATATCTTTGAATGTTGTTTTTATGAATGGGATTAACCTTTCCTTTTAACCAGGTGCTGACATACAGAAGGATGGGATATGCCCTTCTGAAAAGGTAACTGATGATGGAGGGAGAGTGTGAACTTCATTTAGGAAATAACTTTTAAAGGTGAATCCCCATTAGTGTAGATCGTCGGGTGACGTTAAAGATATCGTCGGATGACGTTAAAGATATCGTCGGATGACGTTAAAGATATCGTTGGGTGACGTTAAAGATATCGTCAGGTGACGTTAAAGATATCGTCGGGTGACGTTAAAGAGACAGTCGTGAGACTATAAAGATATCGTCTGGTGACGTTAAAGAGAAGAATCGTCGGGTGACGTTAAAGATATCGTCGGGTGACGTTAAAGAATATAAGATGAGGTAATTATAGGATAAGATATGGAATCCTTTAGATGTTAGTGGTATGTTTGACTGTATAGGCTTGTATATAGCTCTTATTCACTTTCTCAGGTGAGTATTCTAGATTTCATGTATATAGTGGCCTGAGAAGAGTGTTGTTACGTGACGACTGGGTTAGCTACGGTTGGTAGTCTGCTTGTTCTGAGAATCCGGTCATTACACGACCTCTGTCTGAAACCACCTCCTTAGGGAAGCCCACTCTAGTAAAAATAGCTATAAGGGTCTTGGCAACTGTAGGAGCAATGACAGTCCTAGGGGAATTGCTTCAGGCTACCTGGTAGCGTGAACCATTACCACGAGCAGAAATATGTTTCCTGAGGCTGCTTGTTGGTCAAGGGGACCAACAATGTCAATCCCTACCCTCTGAAAGGGAACCACAACCACTGGTAGTTCAATTAAGGGGGCCTTTGGTTTGCTACTTGTGTTGCCACTGGCTTGACAGGTTCAAGTTCAAGTTCAAGTTCGGGCATTTATATAGCGCACTACTCACCCAGAGGGTCTCAAGGCGCTTGGGGAAGGGGTTCCTTATTTGTCGAATAGCCAGGTTTTAAGTTCTTTTCTGAAGGAGATGTGGTTTTGAGTAAGGCGGAGGTGAGTGGGGAGTGAGTTCCAGGTCTTGGCAGCCAGGAAGGAAAAGGATCTGCCACCCATGGTGGATTTTCGGATGCGCGGGACTGCGGCGAGGGCTTGATGGGACGATCTTAGTTGGCGGGTGGGTTTGTAGAAGGACAGTCGAGTTTTGAGGCATTCGGTTACTAGATTGTAGAGGGCCTTGTGTGCGTGGGTGAGAAGACGGAATGTAATTCTTTTGTTGACGGGAAGCCAGTGGATGTCTTTTAGGTGTCCGGTGACGTGATCTTGGCGAGGGATGTCCAATATGAGTCTCGCTGATGTGTTTTGGATGCGTTGGAGTTTTTTCTGTAATTTTGCTGTGATTCCGGCGTATAGTGTGTTACCATAATCCAGTCGACTCGTGACCAGTGCGTGGGTGACAGTCTTTCTTGTCTTGAGGGGGATCCAGCGGAAGATCTTTTTGAGAATGCGAAGTACGTTGAAGCAGGAGGATGAGACTGCGTTGACTTGTCTGGACATCGAGAGAGAGAAGTCTAGGATGAAGCCAAGGTTACGTGCATGGTCTGTGGGTGTGGGTGCTGTGCCCAGAGCGGAAGGCCACCAAGAGTTGTCCCAGGCAGAGGGGGAAGATCCTAGGATGAGCACCTCCATTTTGTCTGAGTTGAGTTTTAGGCGGCTATGTTTCATCCATTCGGCTACTTCTTTCATGCCGTCGTGAAGATTGGTTTTGGCGGTGTTAGGGTCTTTGGTGAGGGAAAGGATTAATTGGGTGTCGTCGGCGTAAGAGATGATGTTGAGGTTGTGTTGGTGCGCGATGGATGCGAGTGGGCTCATGTAAACGTTGAAGAGGGTGGGACTGAGTGATGATCCTTGTGGTACTCCACAGATGACTTCAATGGCCTCTGAGTTGAATGGGGGAAGTCGGACTCTCTGAGTTCTCCCAGCTAGGAACAAGGTGATCCAGTCTAAGGCTTTTCCTTGTATGCCGATGTTGCTGAGGCGTTGTATGAGGGTGCTGTGGCAGACTGTGTCGAAAGCGGCGGAGAGGTCGAGTAGAATGAGGGCCGCTGTTTCTCCGTTATCCAGTAGTGTTCGGATGTCGTCTGTTGCTGCAATGAGGGCGGTTTCGGTGCTGTGTTTGGCTTGAAAACTGGACTGAGAGGGATCGAGGGAGTTGTTGGATTCAAGCAAGGCGGTGAGCTGGCTGTTGACGGCTTTCTCAATGACTTTGGCCGGGAATGGGAGGAGGGATATGGGTCAGTAGTTTTTAAGTTCAGAGGGGTCTGCTGTGGGTTTCTTCAAAAGGGCGCTGAGTTTGGCGTGTTTCCAGATTTCTGGGAAGGTGGCAGAGTTGAACGAGCAGTTGATGACATCACGGAGATGGGGTGCGATGATGGAGTCATCTTTGTTGAAGATGTGGTGGGGGCAGGGGTCGGTTGGCGAGCCAGAGTGGATTGAGTTCATTAGGCGGATGGTGTCTTCGGTGGTGATTGGGTTCCAGGCGCTAAGGTTGTTAGTTGGCGGAGTAGGATCTGAGGGGGGTGGGGAGGGTTGATCGCTGGGAGTATTCTCGAAGCTGTTGTGGATGTCGGCAATTTTGTTGTAGAAGAAGGAGGATAACGCATTGCAGAGGTCTTGTGAGGGAGTGATGTCGTTAGATGCTGCGGTGGGGTTGGTGAATTCTTTGATGATGTTGAAAAGTTCCTTGCTGTTGTGAGTGTTGTTGTCGAGACGATCCTTGAGTGATGATTTCTTGGCGGATCGAATCAGTTGGTGGTGTTTGCGGGTGGCTGTCTTGAGGGTGGCCATGTTGTCGGTGGTTGGGTTTTTTCTCCATGTTTTCTCCAGGGTGCGGCATAGCTTCTTGGATTTTTTAAGGTCATCATTGAACCAGGGAGCCTTTTTGCTGGCTGATTTGATCTGGTGCTTTTTCAGGGGTGCTAATTCGTCAGCACTGTGGGTGATCCATTGCTTGAGATTGGTGGCCGCTTGATTTGGGTCCAATGAGAGGGTGGGAGGGTTTTGGTTGAGTGATGTGAGGAGTTGGTCGGAGGTGATTTTGTTCCAGTTTCTCTGAGGAATAGGTTGTGGGCGGTTGTGGGTCATGGTAGTTTTGTAGCTGAAGTGAACACAGCTGTGGTCCGTCCAGTGGAGAGCTGTGGTGCGATCGAAGGAGATGTGCTTGCTGGAGGTGAAGATAGGGTCGAGCGTGTGTCTGGCTACATGGGTGGGGGTGTCAACAAGTTGTTTGAGTCCGAGATTGGCCAGGTTGTCCAGAAGGGTGGAGGTGTTGCTGTCGTGTTTGTTTTCAAGGTGGTAGTTGAGGTCTCCTAAAAGAATGTAGTTCTCGGAGGCGAGGGCATGTGGGCTGACGAAGTCCGTGATGTCATTGCTGAATTGAGTGCGGGTACCTGGAGGCCTGTAGATGAGGGTGCCTCTAAGTGTGGTCCTAGGGTCGGTGTGGATCTGAAAGTGGAGATGTTCGGCGGTTGCAAGATTATCGTCGGAGCTGGTCGAGATTTTGATGGTATTCCTATGGATGATGGCGATGCCTCCTCCTGTTTGATTGGTGCCGTCTTTTCGGATAATCTTGTAAGCGTCCGGTATGGCTATGGCTATGGCGATGTCGGGTGCTGATGATGTGTTCATCCATGTTTCTGTAAGGAAGGCGATGTCCGGTGACGCAGTGTCGAGTAGGTCCCAGAGTTCAGTTGCGTGTCTGTGGATCGAGCGGGTGTTAAACAGGATGCACTTCAGGCAGTTAGAGTCGGAGCTGTGTAAGGAGGAAGTGGATTTGGTGAGGGTCCTGAAGCAGTTGAACTTGCAGGAGAGGCAGGCGAATGGGCCGTGGGTACGTCCTGGGGTGGCTTCGCAGCATTGTGGTGTGCGTCCGGGGTTGAGGGCGAGGAGAGTTGCGGCATCATATGTGACTCTAGTGGGTTGGGTGCGGCGGGGACCAGGGGGACAGGCGCTGGGCGCGGTCCAGGGGCGGACAGGAGCTGTAGAACCGCTGTAGAACCGCTTTGCTTTCTGGGATATACCTGGCCAGTAGAAGTGGGTGACTAACACACTCTAGTTTATTGTCTGGTGAAGATGCCCATCTAGGGAGATGTCATGTGCTGATGATAATAAGACCTCTCTCTACTGATGAATCACTACAACTCTCCTTGTGGCACCAGGTTTTGGGTCTCTGGCCTCAGTATACATGAGTCCCTCTTTCCAGTAGGTGTGGTGGGAGCCACTAACACCTCCCTTTTCCTGGTGGGCACCTTGCTGTTTCAGGTTCTCAAGAGTGGGACAGGTCCTCTAGCCTTGGCAAAGATCTTCCCTAAAGGGTCCCTCCGGGCCTAAGCTCTACTTGGTATGGCCCAAGTTCCTGTGACTCAGTTCCCCAAGGGTCTTCTAGTCTTCTCTGTCAGTAAAGGGGACCTGAGCTTCTGTCACTTGAGAAGTTGATTTCCCAGGCTTTTTGCTTTTTCTCTAGGAGAGTTGGGTCATTATTCCAGGCTCCAACTCCTCTTTTTCACCCTGGCCTTTACACTGCGCTCATTCCATTCACACCCATTCATGTATTCCCAACATGGCTGCATGGGATCTTAGTTCTACCTCAGCCCATGCTGAGGTCTCTAGATCAGTTCCTAGCAGACATTGGACTGTAATTGCTGAGTACACATCCATATTCTCCTTCTTTTGACCAGTAAATGCCCCCTCTTCTAAGGTCACCATTGCCATGGGATGGACCTTGGTATGGTTATCAGCATTAATGACTGGATAAGTTTGTCCAGTCAAGTACTTTTCCGGGGATATCTGTTTTTCAGACACCATGGTGACACATGCACCTGTATTCCTCAGAGCTTCTACTTCAAACCTGTTGATGTGTAGCTTTTGTCTACTTCTCCAGGTTACTGGGCCAGACAGCCAGGGTAGCTATAGCCATCCCACCCTCAGAGACTAAAGTAGTTTCATTGTGCTCTCTGACTTGTTCAGGGCACACCAAGAATCCCATCTGTAGTCTCACCAGTCCAGTCCAGGATTTTAAGCAACCAAGGGTTAATAACTATAGTGCGACTCTGCTGCTTTTCTCCATGAGTAAAGTCTATCCCTACCGGGGAATGATCCCATAGACCTCGAGGATACGTTCTGGGCCCCCTGAAGTTACCTACTGAGGCCGTGTACGTCAGGAAATAGTCAATGCAGGAAAGCTGCCATGCACATTAGAAAAATAGGTGATGTCTGTAGGAATGTCCTGTAACTCCCGTTCCACATCCGAGAGACCCAGGGTTGTGGTAAACTCTGCCATAAGCTCATTTGGCCTCGCCCCCTGCCGTCTCGGGTACCTATCAGTTGTATCATCCATGGTCATGTTGTAATCCCCACCCATTAATAAAATACCATCTGGGAGATCAGTTAGCACCCGGCCCAACTCTACTAAAGCCTCCCTGCCCAGTGCCGGTGGCAAATAAACAGAAACTATATTCAAGGCTCTCCCCTCCCACTGAGCCTCAACCACTGCAAACCGCCCAGCATGATCCGCCCAGGTTTTGTGAACTATCAATTGAGTGTTCCTCCG
Source organism: Lissotriton vulgaris (assembly GCF_964263255.1). Classification (NCBI taxonomy): domain Eukaryota; kingdom Metazoa; phylum Chordata; class Amphibia; order Caudata; family Salamandridae; genus Lissotriton; species Lissotriton vulgaris. The sequence goes on from NC_141696.1 coordinate 598,883,523, forward strand.
AACCAAAATACCTGTACCCCGAGATCCGGTGGTATAGTCAGCATGCACCAGGAGCCTGTACCCCATCTATTCAGGGCCTTACTTTTGTTACCAACCAAGTTGGTTTCCTGTAGGAGGACTAAGTCTGGGGATTGTCTCTTCAAGTATTGCTGGACGATGCCTCTTTTTATTTTATCACCCAAACCATTAACATTCCAGGTAAGGACAGAGAGCACTGAACCACGCTGAGCCACCATCTCCCAACATGGCAATCATAGTAGCACAGGTCGGAAACACAGCCGACAATACCATTCGCAACTTGCAAAGAAAAGCAGCAGCATCACTTTCGAGTCTGTCACGTAGAATAGAAACATGGAAAATAAAACAATGTATTGCATTCCAATCACTATGAAAACAGTCTCCATGGCGCATGGCAAAAGAGCAAGCTCGTCCACAGTAAAAACACAGATCAATACTTTGGAAACAACAACCACCCCTCAAACACCTCCCACCCCCCTTGCCCCCCCATCCCCTCACCCTGCCTCCCTGCCTGTGGATTTAAAACTACCCACCCCCGAACATGGCAGAGTGCCTCTCACCACCCGGAAATGCTAGAATTGCAGAGAGAACCGGTCCCCCCTCCCGTAGACGCATTATACAGTCATCCAGATTCACAGCCATCCTTGTCGTATTAAACTAAGCAACATCATATCACATCAATATAGTCAACAAATAAATCACATCATTTACCCAGAGTTCAAAAACAGTCTTGTTTCAATGAGCCCGAATCCCTCCCCCTCTGAAACCCCCTACTTGCGTATATCGTGAGATCCAAGTTCCGCAGATGAACACTGGAGTAGGCATGGGCGGAAAATCCGTTCCGCTCGCGGATTTTGCGGATTTTCGGGAAATTCGCAATCCGCGAGATTTGCGAATCTCCCGCAAAATCCGCAAATCCGCGAGCAGCGGATTTTGCTCGCACTGCTCGCACTGTTCGCGTGAGTTCGCGCCCCGCGAATAAGTGCAAAATTGCAGAAATACGATCTTAGCAAAACTGAAAGTAACTACTTACCAGGTTCAAAAGTTCAGGCTCATCATTAGTAGCCATTTCCTGTAGTGCTTCCTGAGGGGCCCCTCCAGAGTTCAGTTGCCAGTTGAAACTATTATGTGACCCTGCTCTGAACCTCAGAATAGTTACACATATGCCACAAAGGTCCTGAATTACAGCTAAGGGAGACAAGCAGGAGCCAGGCTGGAAGTTAAAATCCATTAATCAGCCCCTAATTCATTATTGTCAGTTGGGGCAGGGCAGGTGTTGTAACTAATTTTGCAACAATGAAAGCACTTAGCAAGTGCAAAAGATCACTAATCAGGGCGCACTAAGGAAGCAGGTGCCAGCTAAAAAAATATTCTGTGACACATTAATCAGCCCCAAATTAATTCAGGTCACTTGAGGCAGGGAAGGTGTGCTTTGCCGAAAATAATGTACACTGGACAACCAGAGGGTGTGGTGATGAAACAGAGGGTGGCATGGGTGGGCCAGAGGGTGGCATGAGTAGTCAGAGAGTGGCAGTGGTGACAGAGAGTGGCAGTGATGAAGAAGAGTGTCCCAAACAGGCTGGACACGTAGAAACAACAAGTTCGCAAAACTTGCGACCCGACAGGTAAGTTCGCAAATTGCGAAATTGTAAAAACCCTCGCGAACTGGCAGAAACACGGGCGAACACAAAAAAAAAAAATCCGCAAATTCGCGGGAATTCGCGGATTTTGCGGATTGCGAATCCGCAAATCCACAAAATTCGCGAACGCGAGATCCGCAAAATTCGCTCATGCTTACACTGGAGCTTTTCAGTCTTGGTCCTCCAATCTACTTGTGTCCATTGCAGCATGCATACTTGCCGCCTCCAACCGGGTTCCCTTTTGTAGTCCAGGTCTGTCCGGATGGTTCCTTCTGCGATTTCCCACCGTGCTCCAGCCCTACATCCAGTCCCAGACCGCCTCCGGTGAGTCAAAGAACCATGACTTGCCATCCGATTCCACTCGTAGTCGCGCGGGGAAGAACATCGCATATTTCACCTCTCGTTCCCTCAGCTCATTTTTAACCGCTTGAAAACTTCTCCTCTGCGCCTGGACCTTGGCCATGAAGTCCGGAAAGAACGCCACCTCATAGTTATCCACCTTCAAGTATGGGCCGGACCGCGAAGTTTGCAGAAATATATCCCTGTTGCGGTAATCAGTGGCCTCGGGGGCGCACCCGGCTTTGGTCGACCACCCGGCACCCTGTGAGCTCTTTCAATAGAAAAGTAGCTGGACAGTGTCTTGAGCTTCAGGTGCTTCATGATTAAGTCCTCCACATACAAATCCGCGGCTGGCACCTCCGTCTGTTCCGGAAACCCTAAAATTTGAATATTGTTGTGGCAGGCTCGCCCTTCATTGTCATCCAACTGTTGCGACATCCTTTCCTGTTTTTTCTGCATATCTAGCATCTGACTCTGGAGCTCCGATGTGTCCCCCTGCAAGGCACTCGTCACAATTTTCAATTCCTTCACCTTTTCATCCATTTTCCTGAAATCTGCTCTTAACAACAAGACCTCAACTGTGACTGAGTCCACCGAGGTACGTACCCCACCTATTGCCGCCATAACATCATGTAATGTCGGCTCCGGTCCCGGCGTGTGGGCCACCACTGGTCCCTCCTTGTCCGATCGTGGTGAGTCACCTTTTTCTCCCGCTTTGGCCCTAGCAAATTTCGCCAGTTGTTTCTGGGCGTTGGTTTTTGCGCCTTTTCCCCCTGTCGCCATAGTCACAGATGTCCATAAACCCCCTCACAGACAAGTGTAGGAGGTACTCTGCAAGCAAAGCCGCAGCCAGATGAGGAGATCAGGTCAAGTAGATTGATAATATTAGGAGGCACCACTTTTACGGGGTCCGGTCCAACAGCCCTCCACATGTACCGACTAGCAGTCAAGAACCAGATGCCAGCCACCTCTGTGTCCCAGAACGCATCACCTTCCGTCTCGCTGCAGAGCCCAGGTGTTAGAAATGGGATCCCTGGCTGGCCAGGACTTGCGCCAAAGTCAGTCAGAGACCACCACTCCTAAGTCAGGGCAAGGGAGTTAAACACCAAGATAACCCCTGCTCACCCTCTCGGTAACGTGGCGCGAGCAGCAAGGCTAAACTTGGAGGCGATGGGAGTTAAGTATTTGCGCACGCACCCCAGCAACAACACCCAATGCCTACCACAAAGGAAACTCCACACAAGGTTATATATAAAAATAGCCTTTGTATTATACCAAAACACATTAGATAAAAACACACACTTTACAATGTGCCAACAGGCACGGGCAGAATTTACAGGGGATATGTACAAGACAGGGCCACATGGACCACTGTCAGGAATATGCACTTTTAGAACTTAGCACTAGGTAGAATTAGGACTTAGAACTTAGAATATAAATCACTGTAGCACAAAATAGAACATAAAGCACACAACCAGTAATCACTGGTAACCGGTAAGTACCACCTACGCAATCCTAACCACCTTAGGAACAGGTCACGCAGGGAACCAGGACCTCACAAGCACCACCTGTACTAGCAAGTAAACAACCACCTAAGTATCACAATACCTGTAGGGGTACAAGCACATAACACATGATGCATAACATACATTCAGAGGTGTAAGGAAGGAAAACATATGATGCAGAACCTACATTCAGCGGTGTAAAAACAAGGCACATGACGCATAAAAACACATTTAGAGGTGCAGCAACAGAACAATTGCGCCAAACTCACATAAGTCAACACCGGTGACTGTCCATAGGCCAACTGGCCTTGTGGGGGCTAGGACGCCCTGTGTCCCAAATGTCAGGGCCTAAACGTGGCAGCTGCCCACGAAGTGCTGGGCAGCTGTAATCAACAAGGATGGGGCCAACACGTTGGAGCCTCGCAGGCTCTGAGCACAACTTGCCCCCGGGAGCCTCGCAGGCTCTGAGCACAACTTGCCCCCTGGGAGCCTCGCTGGACTCAATACAAAATGCCCCCCACCGTTGGAGTCCCCCTCCTGGGGACTCGAAGTAAACTTGGGGCACCTAGAGCCTCTCCGGGCTCTTAAACAACCAAAGGTGCGGCGTGAGCCTCTCTCAGGGCTCTGAACACTGATTGCCCCCAGAGCCTTTCTTAGGCTCAAAGACACTGTAATTCCCCCTGAGCCCCTCGTGGGCTCGCAGAGCAACTTGCCCCGTAACGTTGGAGTCCCCCTTCTGGGGACTCAGAATATACAATTATGCCCCCTTTGCCGGTGGAGCCTCAGCTCAAGATAGCACAGGCGGGAGGGGCGGGCACCGGCAATGTGCCCCGACGCCCTCCTCCCTTACAGTGCACCCAAGGGCCCCACTCACCGGTCGGGTTGCTGGGGCTCTCCTGACTGCACACACGGGACTCTCTTCTTCACACGGGAGCCCCGTTTCTTCTTTACTGGGCGGCTTGTCGGCGGATGCGGGGCTCTCCTCACCTCATGGGAGCCCCGCTCTACTTCCCGTCTCTTTCGCCGGTTCAGCTCCGTGGGCATGCGCGGCCCGGCCTCCTCGGCTGCTTTCTCTCTCCGGCCGCGGGGGCGGGACTTCCAGCCCCTTCTCCCAGGGCCGCGCTGCTATTGGCCGGCTAGCTAGCTGCTTCCGGGTCGCCGTGGGCAGAGCGTCGGCCCGGGGGGGATGCTCTCTTTGACGGTGGCAATCCGGGGTAGGCTCCCGGTTTAAAGGGAGAATTAAAGCGGGGTGAGCACCCGTGTTTCAGATGAAAATGGGCACTAAGCGGCAAATTAGCGGAGTGGGCTCCCGCGCCGCCCAAGTGGCCACAACACGCAGACAAGACCGGGTGGGCACCGGCTTTCGCAAATATAGCGCTCCCAAGCGCTAGTTGAAACAGATAAAGCGCTCCCAAGCGCTAAAGGACCAATACAGCGTTCCCAGCGCTAGGAACAGGATCACAATGCTCCCAAGCGCTGGAGGGCAGGATCAAGCGCTCATTCAGGAACCAAGTGCACTCCTCCACAGCCATCAGCATGCTAATCTCACACTCACCACTGGGCAGACCCATCATGACTCATGGAGCCTGGCATCCCAGCCAGTTCCAGCCAATCACACGCCAGGCATATTTTACACTAATATGTCAGCTTCTAGAAATGGCACTTCCGCACAAGACACACTCATGCCACACACATCATTGTGAAGCATTCAATCACACGAGTTAGCACATACCAAACTCGAGCATGCACACCTCACCCATCAGGAACTACCAGGGACACAGACATTCCCCATGCATTCCTATGGGAGGACAGGCCAACCTTACTCCACGCACTCAGAGTGCGCACACACTTTCCACTGGGACACAGTGAAAGTGCGCAGAAACCAAAAATCACTACCGCCAATTCACATTCACAAAGCAAAAAGTTTAGGGGTGAACCTGCCAGAAGGGCCAAGTCCAACATCAGGCAAAACTCGCAACAGCACACAGCCCTTCCAATAAACCCATCCAGCCGGGCTCGCCGGTAAAATCCACCACTCACTGTTCTTTCCTAGGTCACTAGGAAGGAGCCGCCGAAGGCCACAGCACAGATCCGGGGTCCGCGTTCCCATGCACCTCACCAGCTCCCAGCAGAACAATCAGGCCGAACAGAGCCCACCAGCAAGCCTCTGCACTGTCCAAATGCAGTAGCCCATGCACCTACCAACATCCGTGGGAGGCTGTCCGGCTCTCCTTTCACCGCCTTCTAGCAGTCTTCCTCACCGCGCTCCTCACCGGTGGGCACCATCCCGGCACCACACACATCTGGATAGGAGGACACTACCACTCTAGGTGGCCACTGTCTCTCCCCAAGAGGCCAGCACAGCCGCTCCGCGGGGAGTCCCGTCGTCTTCTGCCGCCCACCGCCACCAGGGACCCACCGCCGAGCTCCCACAGAGCGTCCACAAAGCAACCCAACAGCCCGACACCAGAGCGCCACCGCGCCCCCACCTCCAGGTGTCCAGGCTCCCAATGCACAGTTAAAGAGGGCCGGTAGCAGCGCCCTCCCCCAGCAGCACACTTCAACACCGCTGCGTAGTCTATGCCGCAGCCGGGCCACAGCCACTTCCTCCGCTGAAACTCCGCATCCCACTCCACATAGGCCGCAAACCCGGGGCCTCGATTATCAGGCAGCCCCCAGCACCGTGCGCACGTCCTCACTGCACAGCCCGGGGTGCCCCAGTGCCACCGTCACGGTATTCCGCCTTCACTCTGCCGGACACCGATATTCCACCGGTGTCTTATCCCGCCCAGGGGGATACAAGCACAGCCTCAGCTAGCAATCGTGGGCAGGGGCCGCCATTTTTCCTCCACGGAGCTCCAGATCTCGGGCATCCACAGCGGCAGATCTCGCTCCAGGAGGCCCAGTAGACCACACACCACACGGGGGGGCCTAGGTGTCAAGCCCCCAGCCTCAGAAGCTCCACACTCAGGTTATTGATGGCTGCAGGTCATGAAAACCCCACGGAAGGGCAGGAGCACGTCTAGGCTGCGGCCATCGCTCTTGGCTGCAAGCCCCTCCCCCACCTAGTGTTTTGACCGAGAAGTCAGCAAAATCAACCCAAGACTGACTCCCTGAAGTTAACCCTCTACTTTTCAGTGTTGATCCCGAAGCCCTCAATCAGGATATCCTACATGAGGTCATAGGACTCAGCATCTTCGTTTATTAAGTGCCAGGAGTCTATCCCTGCATTTGCCTGAGAAAAGCTCCCAGAGTAGAGCCCTACAATTTTTGGTTGAGCTTTCACATTTTACAAGCCCTCTCAAAGGCTGTAACCCCTTTCGTGATATCATCACCCTCAACTTATTTTGGAACCATCCCTTTGGATATTTTGGGATAAAAGATTTCCTCTCTCTCTCTATTTACTTTATTGCTGGCACCATTTATGGGTGCTAGACCCTTCTCAGCCCTTTCTCTTTCTATGGCCAGGATTTTGGCCTCAAGGGCTACTCTTCTGGCTATGCTGTTCAGCTCTTGGTCTAGATAACCTACTTCTATGGGCCTGGAGGGGCTATGGCTACCTCCAGGTAAAATATTAGGGAAGAGGTTCCTATTGTTTCCCTCTTCTTCTTGGGTATTGTAATGGGAGCTACCCCATGAGTACTGTTGTCAATTTCATCTTCACTGACTGGGTCATCTACAATAATGTCAGTGTTTTCTTCTCTTGCCCGGGCTCTAGCAAATGCGGCAAACAACTCCTGGAGTTCCTTCGTTGATTTAGGCCCAGTTGTAATTTTGCAATTCTTACAGAGGCTCTTTAACTGTTTCAAACTAAGTTGCAGGAAAAGAGTCAGGTTGAGCTCTTCAACTCTCATCTGAGGTTGACATGTTCAGTTTAGATGTTTTTTTAAGGTCGGACTTTTGGACTGGAGGCTTATCACAAGGTCCAAACAGTTGAGATTAAAAATGGAGGGAAATCAACATTTTTTTTTGACTAAAGCAAAGTGTACATTCCTTAGTGGAATCACATAGTAGCAGAGTGGTACAGCAAATATAAAGTATTATACCCCACCGCTACATCACCAATGTAGGAAGCTGGCTCTTTATATAGTGTACCGACTTGAGGTGCACTGTGTATAAAGTCCAGGGATCCCTTACTAGTGTACAGGGGCTTCCTTTAACAATCCCAAGGTGCTCTATTTGCGGTAGTGTGGTCGAGCAGCCTTAGGCTTATCAAAGGGGAGGCATTTATTGCACACACAGAGGCAATAAATAATACACACACTCAATAAGGAAATGCAACACCAATTTATATTATTTTATATTTATATTAATTTAGACACCAAGACCTTCTAGATCAGGTAAGTAATTTTCGAGTTAGCAATTTTCAGAAACAGAGAAAATACAGCTGTCAGAATTGAGGCATGAGCCTCAAATGCAGTAATGTTATCCTATGGGAGAATGTCAGGGGGAGTCCAGAGAAGGGCAGAACTTCGTAAACCCGGGGACTCAACGGTCCGGATAAAAAGGGGTCAACAGATTCCTGGCACCTTCCCCACTACAGGATGACGGAGAGGAGCATGACCAATCACTGTTGAGCAAGGCAGAGAAAAGACAACCCACACTGGAGGACGCGGCGAACGCGGAATTTGAAGTGGGAGGAGCCGAAGACGCCGAGGACACCGTGATCGCCGCAAGAGCCTAGCAGGAAGACGTCAGAGAGAAGAGTATTCCTGCCGAGTCCGGAGAGGAACCAACCCCACCTGAAGAGCCAGACGATCCAGCCCTGGAGGACGACTCCGAGACGTGGAGTGAAGACTGGTGGACGCCTCCAGGAGACGCGAGCTTGCCGCCGTAACACAGGGAGAGTTACGGCTTTGGCGGTGGGTACTCTGTATCCTGGGGGACATTGGGAAGGGAAAGGAGGAAGAAGGGAGGCACGATATTCCTTGGGTGGCGGGTGGGTTTCAAGACACACAAGACCCTTGCTGCCCGACTGGAGGGAAAGAAACCCGTATATAAATAAAGTTGTGCTGAAGAGAACAGCCCCCTTCTAACGCCCAATTGGCAGATTAGACATTTTTTCTTTGTTATCGTTCTCAAGACCTTGGGGTGATTTTAAGAAGCCGCTGGGGCTTTTCTATCTGCTGCACTATTTCCTTTCCGTTCTTCCTGACACGCCCTCCCTCACTCGTTTCACCGTTTTTGAGCCCGGTGCACAGCACTATTGGCACAAGGAGAGGTTAAGGGTATTAAAGAGACCCACAAGCATACTCGCTGCCATTTATTTTCTTTTTCCAGAGTATCCTGGGACGCCCTTATCAGCTTGAAGAACCTCACATCCTGAAGCCAGAGTTACCACCTTAACCCTGTACATCTCACGGACTGTCATCGGATCTTGAGCTTCTGCAATCTTCTTGCAATTACCAAAACAACATCCTGGTACCCTCAATAGTTTTCTGGTTACAACCTTCAATAAAATCACTTCTCACCATTATCCGGCCTCCTAGCTTTCATTTCCGACCATCCCTTAGACAGGGAAACATACACAGCATTGGGTCACTTGCCAACAACTTACATGACTGTCCTTTTGGACTTTGTAATTAGGGGCCAATATCCAAGAAAGCACCAAGAGTTCAAGTTTACTGTCCCGAGGTGTCCAGTTGCAGAGCTGCTTTTTCACAATGGTAGCCTCAAACGCTGCATGTGGAAGTCAATAGGTAAAAGTACCTGTAAAGAAAGTCTGCAAGTAGGGACTGGGGGACCAGTCCGTCAGAACCCAAAGGTGGGCTCAGCTCTTGAAGTTCCCAGGACCACAGAGACGCCATCAGTTTCAATGGACTCAGGCTGGGGGACGATCCTGGGTGCATAGTTGTTTTGTCCAGTGGGTCAGCGAGTTTGAGGCTCTCACAGTTCTCATTGAACCTGCAGATAGAGGGAGAAGAAACACAGCAAGACAACTACTGGTTTGGAACTGACCTCTGTTAGTGTCCCTCGATGTGCAGGTTGGTTTTGGCGGCAGTGATGTTCGGTGCTGAACACAAACAAAGCTTGGTGCTTGCAACTTGCTCTGGTACCGGGTATTGGTGCAGGAAGCCTCTGGAGTGGATTGTTTCTGGCATCATAGAGCCTGGGTTTTTCACCTGCTGGAGGTCAGAAACACGTCTGTGGTGGCTGGCAAAACAATCCCAGTCAGCCAACACACTAGATAGTGCTAGGGTTTTTAGGGGGCACCTCTAAGGCGCCTTCTGGTTACATGTCATAATAAATCTTGCACTGGCAACCACACAGATTTATTAAGACAAGGGACCCGATTCACAAATGTAATCTGAGACACAATCCCAACTTTACGACTTTCGGCATTCACAAAAGGCATTTAGGAGTAGTAAAGTTAGGAATCCTAACTTTACTACTACTAAATGCCTTTTGTGAATACCGAAAGTTGTAAAGTTAAGATTTTTCGCAGTTTAGTAGTAGTAAAGTGAAGCTGAAAATCTGGGCATGCCAGTTAAACTCTGGATACAGATTCAGTTATTAGGATACCTACTACAGTGATAACGCCCTGTAAAAATCAAGTTTAAAATAAAAAGAAGTTGTTCAACTGTTGAGTAAAAAGAAAGTTTATTCCAATGACAAATGGTCTCATCCATCCAGTAGGCTGTGTCAGGTACAACTGACTATCTTAACCTCCAGCCTCCTTGCACCAGGTTCTATCACCATGGTGCTACTCAAACATATACACAACAAGTAAAGCTTACAATGATGTGAACGGGTACAATAAGCTATAGTACAATACTACACACCTTCCCTCTTTATACAGCAAATGGAATGAGTGATGAGGACCACTATCTTATCCCCTTTGTTCTTGCTCTCGGCTTGAAACCTGCCCCCACGGCCCCCAGGAAAGAGCTGGGAAGAAAGTGGCACAAAGTCACAGGTTCCACTTTTGACCCAGTATTCCACTTCCAGGCGGAACACCTTACCACTGACATTGATGGAAATGTCTCTAGGCTTAATACCGCCCTATTCAAAGCTATTGATGCCATTGCCCCCCAGAAAATCATTTCCTCCGCTAGATCCCGTCCATCTGCCCCCTGGTCCTCCACCTCCCTCCGTGAGGAAAAAAGTAGATGCAAGGCACTCGAACGTAAGTGGAGACAAAATTACGATCCTGAAGCCAAACTCACTTATAAATGTGCTTTGAAGAAATTCCTCAAACAAAAAAAAACTACTATGAGAGACCATTTCTCTCTTCAAATTGCAAATGCCAAAAACTCTTCAAAAATCCTCTTCACCATTGTTAAAGACTTCATTAGCCCCCCCGCTAGGGCCACTCAGACATCTGCTAATCAGGCCCTATGCGATGGACTCTCTGAATTTTTTCTCGAAAAAATAAACAAACTCTGTACCTTTTTCCCTAATGAGCTATCTTCCCGGCCTTCCCACATTAGGTCCCCAGCCTCCCCGTCTCTCCTATCCTTTAATAAACTTACCTTGGACACTGCTATTAGGCTACTCACCCACTGCAAATCTGGTGCCCCCTCCGACCCGGTCCCTGCTAAACTTATGGGCGAACTAGCTCCTTCACTAGCCAGCCCCTTCCTCTCTATCTGGAATGCCTCCCTTCACCAGGGCTTTTTCCCTACCACTTGGAAGGAAGCCCTGGTGATTCCCATCCTGAAAAAGTCAGATGCCGACCCTACTATTTTCGACAACTACCGCCCCATTTCCCTTCTCCCTAAACCCGCTAAAGTCCTGGAAAAAGCTGTGCAGCTGCAACTTACGGAGTATTTGGAGAACAACTCTCTGCTGCACGACTCACAATCCGGATTTCGAGCGGGATTTAGCACAGAGACAGCTCTGCTGGAGGTTTTGGAAACGATCCGGGAGTGTGTGGACAGGGGCGAGGAGGCCATGCTGGTCCTCCTCGACCTGTCCGCTGCGTTCGATACGGTCTCCCACCCTATCCTCCTTGACCGACTCAAGCGGATAGGTATTGGCGGCACTGCCATCCGCTGGATCGAGTCCTTCCTTTCAGGAAGAAGTCAAAGGATCTTGTTGAGGCCATTTAAATCCGAGGCTAAACCCCTGTCATGTGGTGTGCCACAGGGCTCTGCCCTCAGCCCTCTATTTTTCAACGTCTATCTCGCCCCACTGGCCGACGTTGTGGAGTCATGTGGAGTCAGAGTGGTCTCATATGCTGATGATACCCAGCTGATGTTTTCCTTTAGAGACCACTCGGACTCCACCTTCACCGGCTTCCGCCAGTGCCTCGACAACATCAGTGTCTGGATGACTAACAATCATCTAAGACTTAATGCAGATAAGACAGAGGTGCTGTTTTTTAATCAGAAAAATCCCATCCCCTCCTCACGGTGGTGGCCCACGGCACTTGATCCCGCTCCCTCTCCCGTTCACTCTGCTCGCAACTTGGGTTTTCAGTTCGACGACTCTCTCTCATGCAAAACTCAGGTCAATAAAGTTACATCTGCCTGCTTCCTGAAGTTACGCATGATCAAAAAGATACTTCCCTATCTCCCCTTGGACTCCCGCCGAACAGTTACCCATGCTCTTATTACGTCCCACCTGGACTATGCTAACAGCCTCTATGCTGGTGCCCCTCAATACCTGATCGATCGGCTTCAGATTGTCCAGAACGCGGCTGCCAGACTGATTGGAAACATTCCCTACCGTCAGTCAGTCACCGCCTACCGCAAAGAGCTTCACTGGCTTCCTGTTGCCAGCCGCATCCAGTTCAAGATCCTTACCTTCGCTTACCGAGCGGTCAATGACCTTGGACCCAACTACCTGAAAAAACGAGTATCAATATCCCACTCTATCAGATCCTTGAGATCCAACGACCTCCGCCTTCTAATTTCTCCCCGTTTTAGACTCACTAGAATGGGCGGTAGAGGGTTCAGTGTTATCGCTGCCAAAATGTGGAACACTCTGCCAATCGATCTTAGATTCTGCCCGTCTGAATCCATCTTTCGGGCGAGACTCAAAACCTGGCTATTTTCTGGACTGTAATACTCACATTGCTGATCTCCTCCCCTTCTTCTCCCTCTGAGGCTCAGGTTCTAGCGCCGGGACACCCCCTCGGGGGTAGCTGCGCGCTCTATAAACTACATAAATAAATAATAAAAAATAAAAAATAAAAATAAAAACGTAATAGCAACCGGATAAAAGACAACAGATAAGGCGCATAACACAATGATTATACCATAACATAGTCTTTAAACTTTGAGGGTTGCCTAGTAAACCCTCTCTCTCTTTGACTTACCACATTCTTACTTTCTTTTCCGGGAGCTGACCATATAGAACATGACATGGATGAGTTCAAAGACTTACTATCACCCTCATTACCTACTAGCGTACTGTTCTTGATGACAAAAACTCTATTAAGATTCCAAATGCGTGAATCTTCAGTTTTTATGGCATTCGTTAATGTTTTGATTACTTTATGTGGTTTTTGAAACAAGCAGGATGCTTTCCTACCAAAAGGGGCTCTGATCATGACATAATCACCCACTTTCACTAGAGTAACCGTGACAGCTTTTCTGTAGTCAAAAGACAACTTCTGTGCATCAATCTTTTCAAGCTCCTTGAGCTTCCACTTACCTTCAGAGCTAGTCAAACCCTTTCTAGATTCAGCTTCATTAACCCATTAAGGTGCAATTAACGTGTTGGCACACCTTCCCTTGAACAACTCAAAAGGGGTGCGTCCAGTAGTAGCATGAGGCGAAAACCTGTAAATTTCCACTTTTTTAATAATTTCCTCTTTCTAGTCTATACAATTTTGTTTAGCCATGGCAATGGTTTCCTTTAAAACACGGTTGAAGCATTCCACCATACCATTAGTCTCAGGATGATATAAGGAACACCGCTTGTGTCTGATGGAACACCTCTGAAAATATTCTTCCATGTCCTTGGAGACCAATTGGGTTTCATAGTCTGTCAGGATGACTCCAGGTAAACCTTCCCGTCCAAACACCTCCCTGAGAAACACTATAACTTTTTTGTGTCAATGTTTCTGGTAACTTTAACCTCTGGCCATCTGGAATACATATCAATAAGCACAAATACATACCTTTCACATCCATACCCTTGTATTACCCCCCAAAATGTCAAATGCTAACTCTTGCCGCGGCCCTTTAGGACGCAACCTGACGACCATAGGTTGCACTCTAGGTTTATGGCACTTTTCACTCAAGCAACGAGGTACACAATCTCTCACAAGGCGTTCAACTTGTAAGTCCATACCAGGTAACCAATAGTTAAGTCTGAGCCTCTCTTTCATTTTAGACACCCCTTGATGTCCATGATGGGCTAAATCTAGAAGCTCTTGACGATGAATGACAGGAGGAAGCAATGTTTTTCCTCAAAATATAAGGCCTTCACATTCAGACAGTTCATCCTTCACATGCCAATACTTTGCACAATCTCCCTTGACCTTGTTATCCCATCCATCCTTGAGCAACAAAGCCAGCTCAAGACATTCTTTGTCCGAAGCACACTCCTCACACCATCTGCTTTCCTTCATCCCATCATTCTCAATGCTACAAACCCATTTATTTAGTTTGTCTTCCTCAGGACTAGAATTACATTAATTATGTGATACAAGCCTTGAAAGAGTATCAGCTATGCTATTCCTGGTTCCAGGTATATATTCAACTTCAATATCCCTGAAGCGCCACCACCCACTTAGAAATTCTTCCTGAAATTGCATCAATCCCTTTTTATTAAAAACCTGGCATAGAGGTTTGTGATCGGTCTGCACAACAAATTTCAAACCCCACAGGAGGTTCTTGAGTTTCTATACGGCCCAGTGTACAGCAAGGGCCTCTCTTTCTATGACTGAATACTGCAGTTCAGCCCCTCTAAGACTTTGTGAAAGAAAAAGGATCACATTTTCAGTTTCACCATCTCTTTGCTGTAGAACTTCCCCAGGCCTTTCATACTAGCATCTGTGATGAGAACTGACCTCTTTGAAGGGTCAAAACTCTTCAACTTGGGAGTCCTTTTAAGCATTTCTTTAACTTCTTTAAACTCAGTTTTACAAACATCAGACCAGATAAAATCTACACCTTTGCATAGAAGCTTTCACATATTTACACACTTCTCAGCAAAGCTCTTCATGAATTTACTGTAATAAGCCATGCCAAGAAATTTCATGAGCTCTTCTTTGTTAGTAGGAGACATTTTGTATAGTACCAACTAATTCACTTTGGGTTCTACACCTTGCCCTGAAATGGTGTGACCTAGATAATCAGTTGAGAGTCTCTTGAACTTGCATTTGTCTAATCTGACAGTAAGATTGTTATTCTGAAATCTCTCTAGAACTTCTCTAAGTCTTGCATCGTGTTCTTGCTCATTCCTCTAATAAATAAGTACATCATCTTGGTATATTTTGACACCCAATAGTCCTTTCAAAACCCCTTTCCAAAGCCCTTCGAAGCACTGAAGCTGCTGACCCTAAACCAAAGGGTAATCTTTTGAACCTGTATGTGCCAAAAGGTGTAATGAAGGCGGTTAAGTCTTTAGACTCATCATCCAACTTTATGTGATGGTAAGCCGACTTTAGGTCAACTGTGGAAAATACCCTGGCCCTTGTAAAAGCATCAGCATGTCTGAGATTTTTGGAAGGGGTTATTGTCTGAGATTTTTGGAAG
This sequence comes from Lissotriton vulgaris, assembly GCF_964263255.1. NCBI lineage: Eukaryota > Metazoa > Chordata > Amphibia > Caudata > Salamandridae > Lissotriton > Lissotriton vulgaris. The sequence continues at coordinate 598,898,676 of NC_141696.1, forward strand.
GGGTTATTGTCTGAGATTTTTGGAAGGGGTTATTGTCTGAGATTTTTGGAAGGGGATATTTATCCACAATGACCTGCTTATTGAGCTCTCTCAAATCAATGCATAAACAAAGACTTCCGTTGGACTTTCTGGCGGCTATGACTGGCGCCAACCACTGGGTCCCTTCCACCTCCTCAATTATACCCTCAGCCTTAAGTTTCTCTAAATCATATTTCATTTAATCTTTCACAGACATGGGCACACCACATACTTTTCCAGCTACACGCATGGCTCCAGAAACCAATCTTATTTTATGGACGTAACCACGAAAACAGCCTAACTCATCTCTGAAAACACTAGGAAAATCATCCTTAAGGGATGTAGTGAAATAAGTTTCACCGTTCTGTGTGATTCACGTGAAAATTGTCTTTTAAAAAAATAGGAGGGTCAATTTTCGGGTCCAACATCACACCCAGGTCTCTCTGGTGGAACCAGCTTAGAATGCTATCGCCTTTGTGTGAGATAAATTTTACCTGACTCATACCTTCCTTTGTATTCTATTAACCCACAAAAGTAACCCAAGACTTTTATTGGCTCTCCACCGTAGGCGCTAGGTCTAATGTCAGCCTTCAGTAATTTCACTGTATTCAACTGATTACTCATATAAAACTGTTTAGATACAATGGTAATTTTAGCTCCTGAATCAAAAAGTACTTTTGTAGTTTTACCTTCAACACATATATCATCTAAGGGACCCTTCTTTCGGTTGTCTGAAACTTGTGACACAATTTGCCCAGAGTCAAACTCTGAGCAACCATCACTGTCACTATTACTATCACTTGCGAAGACAAAAACATTTGCTTTGTTTTTCTTGGCCTTACACACAGTAGTAAAGTGCCCAATTTTTTTACAATTCCAACAAGTAGTCTTAAGTGCTGGACACTTCTTATCATTGGCCAAATGTCCTTCATTCCCACACCTGTAACACCTGGGTTGAAACGTACGGCCAGTTTTCATTTGGGGTTTCATATAGATACCTTTCTTCGTACCTTTTTCTTTCAAATTCCCTTTTACCAAATGAAAGCTGTTTTCCTTTGTTTCACGTTTTGTTATAATATCTATAAATTTTAAAGAATGTTCAATCTGTTTAGCAATGGTAATCACCTCATCTAAAGAGGGATCATCTTTCTGCCATAAGTCCCTTCTGACTTTCTCAACGTTACGTCCAAACATAAATTGATCTCTCATCCTCTCATCTATTAAGGCACCAAACTTACACGAGGACACCAATTTTCTCAGGGCGGTGACATAGTTCTCTACTGATTCTCCATCATTTTGTGCCCTGCGGCCAAAATGATACAGTTCAAAGATTGTGCTGACTGAAGGTAAGTAATGTTTGCCTAGTTTTAGTATGCATATCTCGTGTTCATTCAAGATTTGATCATCAATTTCAGGCAAATGATCAAACACCTCTTCCCCTTCTGAACAGAGACAATGCAGAAGAAAAGCAGTTCTCATTTCTGTGCTGAGATTTGTACCGCACACTTTGGCATATCTTTCGAAAACTTTTTTCCACTTTTGCCACTTAATAGGTGGATCACCAGAAGATGCTAGAAAAAAGGAGGAGTTGCAACGTTTGCATGGTCGTGCCCACTGCAAAACACTTAAAGGCAAGATCTCAAATATACTTTCCCACAAACAATTTTAAAATATGTTGAAGGAGCAAACTGAATAATACATTTAAAAAAATATGTAAAAGAATGGTTAAATATAGTCCAATGATTCAAATTGCAAATACATAAAACATACCTCAATGATAAGTGATTTGTCACATCTTTGAAATACATTTTAAGTAAACACACAAATGAGAAGAGGTGATCTTAGATTACTAAATTGTAAATGGAAATATGTGGAGCATAAACAATTGATTCTTAGATCATTAGTGCATTCAAAGATAAAGTTCCAGTTAAACAAAGTGTGGTGATGTGATGCTCCTAAAGAGAAATGACTTTCTCCAGATATTCAAATGTTCTGAAAAGCCAACAATGAGCTTTCGCTTGAAGGTAAAAAAGTTGTCGGAGTTTACAAACGTGGGCCTCCCATGTGTTACTGAGAAAAAATTATTTAATCTGCTCAGTCTGGTCATCTGGGTGCAACCATCACCAAGAGAAAGGTCAGAACTGATTTTTAGTGGCCTAGGATGGACATCCTGGTGGATCAGTTGGTTAAACAATGTGTCCGATTAATACCAGTGACAAAGTTCTTGTATTAGAGGGTACTGTTGAATCTCCTGTACCGCCTCCTGGGAGAGCCTGGCAGAAGAAGGGAATAGCCGCCATTGGAGATCGGCAATAAGTGGCAAGTATCAATGTGTGCTTTGTATGAAATAGTTAAGTCTGCATCCTTAAGGAAGAATCATTTTTTTGTACTACAAAGAGCGAATTTGATGGTTTGAAGACAATCCAAGATCGGGAATTGCACAGAAAAAAGGTGTCGAAAATGTGGGCTTCAAAAGGCAGACAATGTTCATATGTTTCTGCAGTACCCTGGAATTCAGCCCTTCAGGCAGAAAGTGGTTAAGGCTGGTTCTATCTGAAATCCTCAGTAGAGTAATCGAGTAAAGCCTGCTATTGGTGTTTTTTGGGATGCCTGAAGTAAGTAGAACCACTCCCTCCTTATCGAAAAGACAACTGTCACTATTATTTTATTTAGTCCTGCTGGATACAAGGGTAAAATGCAAGAAATGGGTCTCCCCGGGTCCCTCCCACCCCCACCTCCACTGATTTCATGGAATGGGTACAATGGCTTGAAAATAAAAAATCTGGAAAATGAAAAGGCTGAGATGTGGGAATTGGAGTGCGATGGTGGGACAAGGCTGAACTCCCCAAATTCTGAGCAAAAAAGGAGACTGTCCAATGATTAGACCAGATGTCCTACTTACCAGGGTCAGGAGGTCCAAGCCTACATGTTGGAAAGTCCACTGCCCATCCAAAGGTTCGACCCTACCGGGCTGACAGCTACCCGCATCTCAACCAGAAAACAGGAATGGGCCTTGACTCAAACTCAGTCAGGCTAAGTCAAAAATACTATAAATAACAATATGTGTGCCAGGACTGATGGTTTTTTTAACATCTGGCATTTAATGAGGACAAAAAAACAATGGTAAAACTAGTTTCATCATCTGTTCTTGCAGGATCCACCATGGTTGCCACTTGCCCATTATTGAAAGTTCCTTTTAACCCACTTTTTAACCAAAAATAACTGTCAGCCACTCTATATATTCAATAAATACAGTGTCATACTGTTTTTTCTTAAACGTTTTGAATCCTGAACACACCACAGACCTAAAACAGTTTCATCAGTAGAAATCAAAGCATCTTGCAATCAGGAATTATATGTCCCCTCCACTTAAGTACTAAATTTGTACAGCCTGTCTTGACCCGAATTAAAACTTGGCTGTAATCAGTGTCAAAAGCAACTAATGCCATTAGTAACAAGTTTTGATAAGGGTCATATTTTAGGGAATTCGGACCAAAAACAGTGATATAGATGATACAGAGTTGTCTAATATGCCATTACTCTGCATCTTATTCCCGTCAGATACACTGTCTATTTGTGGCACACAAATCCATTTATGGGAAGCTTCCATTAAGCTACAGTTTAAGTGTATAGATAATGCTATTTAAACACGGCTAATTGAGGTGATGGCAATGGTCAGATAAAAAATAATGGTAGATACTCTACCCATGGCCTTTTTCAATGGAACACATTTGCCCCACCTCTGCCATGGCAACATTCTCAACTATAATATTGAAGCTACTTCTAACCCAGAAAATTAATCAATGTGCTTTTTGGCCCTGATTCACAGAGAAAATGGAACATGTTTTGTCCGGTAGACTTACTCCGACATGTGAAGAAAATTGCTGACTTTCTTAGCACTCACAAGAATTCAGAGTACCCCGTGAGAAGCTGCAATTGTTGCAGTTTATCAGGAGTCTTTGCGTCCATAAACATTTCCATGTAAAGAAAGATATAAAGTGCATATTTTCAAAAGGATAAATGTCATCATCCAGTGCATTTGCACCCGCTTACCTTTTTGAAGAATAAAGTTTTCACTGTGAAGAACTCAATTCTAATCCACCAATTTTTGGGGTTTGCCATTCTCTTTCCCACTTTGAAACCGATTTACTCCTGCCTTTGACAGTAGTATATCTCACATCGTTTTCAAGGTGTAAAACTATTGCCAAGAGATTTGCACATGCCACGAAATTAAGAATTCTGTGGGCGTTCACCGCACTTCCACATGCCCCTCCATAGAACACCTATTACAGGAAATTGCAGCAGATTTGTGTGTCACTTAAGTGCACAAATACGTTTGGGAACTATGCCCTATATGTTCAGTTCTCAGGTGTCTATATGCAGTGCCATGGACAGTGTTTCAATCAATACAAATAGTTTGGTTTGTTTTTATCACACATTGGAGTTTCAACCCTATCATCTTGATCTTTCAAAAATGTTCCTTGTGCTATAAAAAGTATTTTAGGGAACAAAATGACAACTTGAGCAGCTGACTGCTGAAGCATGACAGATTTGTTAGGGGCCCCGTGGATAAGCCTTCACTCCCCCCCCCCCACCTCCCCTAGAGAGATTTCAAAGTTCTTGAGAACTGCTCCACTGTGTCCTCAATTTAGTCCCCCTTCTGGGCCCTGCATCTCTGCGTCTATATTTTAAGAGTCCTCACTATATTGCTTCTTTATGTTAGTCTGCTACTTCGAATCCAATCCAATCCAATCCAAAAATTCTTTATTTCAGCCATTTAGACCATAAAAGATACATATAAAAACATACATCATAAAAACATCCACATTATATTAAAACATTACTTTGAAAGAGAAAAGAAAAAGAGGTAAAAAAATCAATTCCCTTTGGTAATCAGGAGGCGGATTGCCATTACAGTCATATCAGTGTTCCGTCCTTTAATGGTCAGGCTTTTAATAGTTTTCTCCTGATCTGCCACATGGCCATTAAAAATTTGGCAACCGCAAATACTATATGAGGGGAAGTATTTGTTTTCAATATTCTGTATGAAGTCGAAAGGCTCCTTACGCCCAAATTCCTACATAGAGGCACTAGCCAATATTTCCTTGGTCTATTGTAGGCTGGGCAAAAAAACAGGACATGAATTTCCTCCTCATCATAGTTGCTACACCCAGGGCAAGTTTTATCCTCCCCCTTTGCCCATTTACATGTAAGATTTGATGGGCAAAGTGCCTAGCCTCCATTGGATGAACAGTTTTCTTGCCAAGATCGGGAAAATGATATCCATAAAACTTTCAAAGTGATAAGAATTCTTGGAGTCCAGGAATCGATCAGTTAAAATTCCATTGTAGGGTGCAGACACTAGGGAAGCAAGACTTATCTCCTTATATATTTCCACCAGTCTTTATCGAGAGACTTTTTGGCAGCCTAGCTCAGGGGCCTCCCATAGCTCAGGGAGACTCAGCCGGTACAGTTCTTTCTTTATAAAAGCCAGCCACGGAATTCTATCACACTGATTCAAATTCATTACGTGGATGAGGTCTTGCCTATAGTGAGCAAGCTCACTGGTGGACCAGAGCCTATGCCATAATCTTAGTGGCTTTAATTCCAAATCCTCTCCTATGGAGGGGAGACACACATCTAATCTTAGGGAAAGCAGAGGTGTGCCACTGGGAAGGGCCAGAAGACGTCTAAGAAAGTTGTTTTCTACACTGGCCAACGCTGTCCCTGCTTTATACCCCCATAGCTCACTACCATAAGATGCAGCCGCTTTAGCTTGTGTTTTATACATTTCTACTGCCGGGGTGATGGGTTTAAAAGTAGAAGTGTTTGCAACCTTCAAAATTTCCCCTGACAGTTGTGACAGCTTTATCCGGGATCTTGCTATTTGTGGTTCCCAAGATAAATTCTCATGTAGGGTTACCCCCAAATACTGGAATGTTTTTACCCTCTCCAATCTTACTGAGCTCAATAATGGGTTAGGTCTAGTCTTGGGTGAGGGGTTGAATATCATGAACTTGGTCTTCCCTGTATTGATCTCTAGACCATGTTGTCTACAGAAAAGACCAAATCCATCCAGGATCCGTTGAATCCCCATCGGGGATTTGGAAAGCAGGAGGGTATCGTCAGCAAACATGATGGCCGGTACCCTCCTGCCTGCCAAAACTGGAGCATCGTTGTCCCCCACATTATCAAGGTGGGATATGACACTATTAACATAAAGGCAAAACAGGGTTGGCGCCAAGACGCAACTCTGCCTTACCCCCCTAAGGACTGGGAACCTTTTTGACGATACTCCGTCCCTCCCACACCTGACCTGAGCAAAGTTACTGTTGTGAAGCCTAATTATGGCCCGTAAAAGATGGATAGGGACACCCAGCTCTTTTAGAACCTCCCAAAGTTTCTTTCGAGGGACCAAATCAAATGCTGACCTCAGGTCCACGAACACCATATACAGCCTCCCTGTCGTGGATTGGCAGCAGCGCAAGCATACAATACGCCACTAACCTTTGCTCAAGATGTCCGGCAGTAACGATGTCTGAAGAGAAGTTCTCCAGTCCGTTCCAGCTAAGAATCCCACAGCGAAAGTATCACTCACTGTGTGAAAGCGTACCCAGTCGGGAAAGGGTAAGTGGATAAAACAAAAAACAGGCAGTGATGATTCTCAGGGGGTCCTTCTGGGTCTGGTCAATATGTTGCGTAGGATAGGAAAGAGCGTCCCACCTGAGTTGAGGAAGAGCAAAGAATATGGTTACAACCACCCTTGTAAAGATTATCATAGATATTCTAAAACCCCTATTCCACCACTCACCAGAATCACACACCACCCAGGCCGGTAAGTAACGGGCAAAGGAACCCTTGCAGGCCAGACAGCACTATAATTGAACACAGTCTTAAGAAGCTGGAGAATGGCCAAATCCACTCGACACAAGAGTTCCTGGCCGTTGAGTACAGCGGTAAGAAAACAAAAAGCATTTATGGCTGTTAGTATCACAAGCCAAACACTACCACTGTTCGAGTAATCCTGAGTTTGGATCAAAAAAGGAAGTGGAAGTAAATGAGTCACTGTCTCTTTTAGGTTCGCAATCCAGTCAGGGATCACAAAGAAAAACAACGTATCCCAGAACGCATCTCTTGGTAGTTGCGTACGGAGTATCTGCAAACATGTCTTTAACAGCAGACGCGTTCGCACACAGGTACTTTCATTTATGAGACAAAGTCCAAGGAATGTCAATAGTAAGTGTACCAATAAATCACAGTCCCTATCTAACTATGGTACGAACAAAGAACACACGACTTTCGCAACTGAGGCGAGCCCGCCCTCCAATTGCCATAGTACTTATCATAAGTCGTCAGGAATCAGGAGACAAGATTCAGAACGAGTTCCACTCTTCGGCAAACTTATTTCTTCCAGCTGAAATCCGGCGGGGATCACCATCCGCCATTCCAACTACCTCCAGATTGATTGACAAGCACCTTCCTAGTGGGAGGGAGGTGCTTATATGAGATACGCCCTGTGACTCCGCTAGACAGTCCCTTAGAATGCTGGTTAATGTAGTTCTTTCTGCCTGCCCTGCATATACTCCCAGGCACACACAATCGATGGGGCTTTCTAAGATGACACGGTTCTCGCCTCCTTGACCATAAAATCGCTACAGAACCCCCTCTCGAGGACTGCCGACTCGCGGTTGACCTGGTTTACCCGGATGCAGGGCATGGAATCGCTCAACCAACTCGGGACAGTTCAGATTACCCACAGGTTCCCATGTCCTCTCCTCAGGGCCATACTCTTTCCACTCCACCAAATACTGAATCCCACCCCTGACCATCCTGGAATCAAGAATGGATTGCACCTCATACTCCTCCTGTCCATCCACCTCAACAGGAAGGGGTTTCTCAGGGAGTCTCATACTGGGAGGACAAGGGACTAGGAGGGAAACATGGAATACAGGATGAATCCGCCACCTCTCAGGGAGCGAGAGTCTGACAGCAACAGGGTTAATAACCTCCACTATACTGTAAGGACCCACATATTGGGGCTTAAGTTTGGAAACCCCTTTGATGTGGAGATTATTAGTGGAGAGCCAAACCTTGTCCCCCACCCCGTAGATCGGCTCTACCGCCCTCCTCTTGTCAGCGAAGCGTTTATGCGCGGACTGAGCATCGGCTAGACTACGTCTTGCATCTATCAACACTGCTCTAAGATGCGCATGATGTTCATGGATACTAGGCACAGGGGAGCGAACAGGCCAGTCGAATGGAAGGATATTCGGGTGATGACCATGGAGACAAAAAAAAGGAGAACAACTCAGTGTTGTGTGTACAGCGTTGTTATAGGCAAACTCTGCCATCCAGAGCAACATAGTCCAGTCCATATTGTTTTGCAGTGTGAAACAGCGGAGATATTGTTCCAGCGTCTGGTTCAGACGTTCTGTTTTTCCATCCGTCTGGGGGTGGTAACTGGAGGAAAGTCGGGCATCGATGTTCAAAGTGGTGCACAGAGCCTTCCAAAACCGAGACGTGAACTGAGTTCCCCCGTCAGTTATCAATACACAAGGGAGACCGTGAGCCCGTACAATATGTTGGAGAAACACCTTTGCTAGTTCCGCAGACGTAGGTAATTCAGCCAATGGTACGAAATGGCCCATCTTCGTCAGATGATCCACGACAACCAATATCACTGTCATCCCGTCACAGGGTGGCATCTCGACAATGAAGTCCATGGAGAGAGTATGCCATGGTTGGGGAGGTATGGGCAAAGGCCTAAGAAGTCCCACAGGTCGAGTATGAACAGCCTTTCCTTGTGCACATTTATTTTTTATTTATTTTATAGCATTTGTAAGGCGCACAGCTACCCACAAAGGGTTTCCCAGCGCCGAATTAGCAAAAACACAGGGCACAACTAGAGAGAACAGATCCGAAGACAATTATTTATCGAACAACCAGGTTTTTACGCTTTTCCTGAAACTCCTGTAATTTTCTTCTTTGCGTATTTGAGTGGGCAGTGTGTTCCAAAGAGTTGGACCCAGATATGAAAAGGATCTTCCGCCCATTCTAGCCCGTTTATACCTGGGTACCGCAAAGTTCGCTGATGTGACTGAGCGAAGATTGCGATTGGGAAGGTAAGGCTTGGCAAGATCTTGAAGATACTTGGGAGCAGTCCCAGCTTTGATTTTGAACAGATAGCTCAGGATTTTAAAGCGAATCCGGTTTTCGACCCTGAGCCAGTGCAGGTCTCTGAGATGTTTAGTGATCCTGGCGTATCTGGGGATTCTGCAAAGCAGTCTGGCCACAGCGTTTTGTACCAGTTGCAAGCGTCTTATTACTGCTTTGTTTGCACCCAGGTTCAAGATGTTACCGTAGTCAAGCCGAGATGTCACCAAGGCATTGACTACGGTCTTCTGGGTGGTAGGTGGCAACATCCAGACAATTTTACGTAGCCATCTGAGAATAGTGAAACATATGCCAGCCACTTTGTTGGCTTGCTGTGCCATGGTTAGACTGTCATCTATGATGACCCCAAGATTTCTGACCTGAGTGGCTGGGGTCGGGAGCTTGCCCAGTGAGGTTGGCCAGTGGGAATCGCTCCAGAGATCTTTACTGTTCCCTAAAAGGAGGATCTCTGTTTTCTCCCCATTTAATTTAAGTTGATTAGCCGACATCCAGCAGAATATTTCATGAAGGCCAGTTTTAAGTGCAGATGGAGCAGACGGGTCAGATTTGGAGAGTGAAAACAAAATCTGAGAATCGTCTGCATAGGTCATTAAAACCAGACCAAAATTCTCTGCAAGGTTGGCTAGTGGACGAAGGTACAAATTAAACAACAGGGGACTCAGGATAGATCCTTGTGGAACACCGTGGGGAGAATAGAAAACATCCGAACAGGCCTCAGAAGAGGTGATCTGGAAGGTGCGTAGAGATAAGTATGATTTGATCCATTCTAACGCCCTGCCCTCGACACCACTCTCCTCCAACCTGACAAGCAGTCTGGAGTGAAAGATGGTGTCGAAGGCCGCACTTAGGTCCAACAGGACCAGTGCCACCATTTGGCCATCATCTCTGAGCTCTCTGATTTTTTCCGTGATCCCAAGCAGGGCAGTCTCGGTGAAGTATCCACTCCTAAAGCCGGACTGGGACGGGTGAAGTAGTTCATTATTTTCCACATATGTGGAAAGAGCCTCATGAATATGCCTTTCCAACATTTTGGAAAAAGCAGGGAGTAACGATATTGTTCGGTAATTGGCCAATACCGTAGGATCGGCGGCCGGATTTTTTAGCAGAGGGCTGACTATGGCATGTTTCCATAAAGCAGGAACTGAAGCCTGTTCCAAGGAAGCATTAAGTATCTCTGTAATGGGCCTCAGGGTAGAATCCTCCAGTTGGCTAATGATACTGATGGGGATGGGGTCACGAGGGAACCCGATTTAATAGATTTAAGAAGTTTCCTCAGTTTATCCGATGTAATGGGAGGCCAAGCTTCGAGGTGACAGTTTCCTTTAGAGATTTGGGAAATTTCCTCTTGGTTATAAGAGGTGATGCTGTTTTTATTGATATTAGAGACGATCTTCTCAATCTTTTCAGTGAAGAAGGACGCCAAATCCTGACACTGCTGAGTATTGAGAGGGGCAACCTCTGCTCTAGAGTTTTCTCCAGCCAATTCCTTCACAGTGTTGAAAAGAGTCTGGGATTTGTTAACAGCTGTATTTATGGTAGTGGTAACAAAGCATGCTTTAGCTTTCATGCATGCCGAGTGATAGCTGTTTCTGGCCTTGCGGTAGATCTCTTTTTGGTGCGATTCGTAGTTCTTACACCACTGTCTCTCCAAATTTTTACAGGTAGATTTTTCTTTCTTGAGGGCCTCTGTGAACCAGGGGGCCGGGGGACGATGTACTTTCCCTTTGCAGCGGGATAAGGGCAGACAGGCATTCACTGCGTCATTTAGCCATGTCTGTGTGGCCTCAGCTATGCTTTCCATGTCTCCAAAAAGACATGGGAGGTCTTTGTTCAATGCGTTATTAAGATCATCTAAGTTTAAGCTTTTCCAATTTCTCCTCAGAGATTCAGAGGGAGTAGTGGAGGGGCGTTTAGTGGGTTTAAGAGAAATAGAGAAGAGTGTGAGGAAATGGTCTGACCAGCAAATAGGGGTAGTGTTCAGCCATAATAGTTCTTTCATATTGGAGATGATAGGGTCAAGCAAGTGTCCTGCTTTATGGGTAGGACCCTTATTGCGCAGTGTCATATCCAACGCCCTGAAGTCATCAATAAGATTTTTACAGATCGTATTGTTATCATCCTCCAAATGGAGATTCAGGTCCCCAAGTACTGTAAAATTTTGAGCGTTTAAATGGTGAGGTAGAATAAAATTTACCAAATTATCTGACCATGAGGGGTTGTTAACTGGTGGTCGATAAATGAGTAAGCCAGAGAAAGTGAAATTTGGACTAAGGGTAATTTTAAAAGATGCCGCTTCGCAATTAGGAATGTCTGCAGGTTCGAAGTTACATACGAAGTCTCTACTGTAAATAATGGCAATGCCCCCTCCTGTTTGGCCAACACGGTCCCTCCTTACAATAGCGTAGCTCGGGGGGAGTGCCGTGGCAACGTCAGGGCCTGCACTATCGTGAAGCCAGGTCTCTGTGATAAATATCGCACTGGGCTTCTCTTCCATTAAGAGATGGAAGATATCTAGTTTGTGTTGTGGTAATGAGCGACAATTTACCAAGCAAAATGTGAAATTACTAGAACGGTCTTTCTGCCGGGGGATTTTATGGAAGGAGCCGTGCAAAGTATCCGGGTAAGGCTGGTAATTGGACAGAGAAAGAGAACACTTAGGACAAATTTGCGACACATATTGCACAATTCCTGATGTAATATCAAAAGTCCTCCCGTAATTGGGGCCACCAGAAGGAACGTTCCACACTCGCAATGGTTTTATACATCCGCATATGTCCTCCCAATACAGAATCATGGGACCAAGCCAACACTTGCTGTCGCAGGGCTTCCGTAGGAATAAACAAAGCTGTACCATGATAGGCGAGGTCGTCCTTTTCTGTACGATGTTACGGATTTTCCTGGATCCATTCCTGAAAGTTCATATCCGCAAGGGCAACCTTCACTTCCTCTAAAAAGTCGTGTGAAGAAAGCAGGGCTACTGATGCGGTAGACATCTCCACTTCCTTGAGAATCAAGGGGGTTTCCATCTCCTCTGCTCTTTCCTGTTCTCCACCTCCGAGACGTGAAAGTGCATCCGCCTTTCCATTTTGTGGTCCAGGTTTATACTTGATGATAAAATCAAAGTCAGAAAAGAACAGGGACCATCGTAACTGTCTTGGAGTGAGGGCCTTGGCGGTCTTCAAGAATAGCAGATTCCTGTGATCCGTATAGATCTCCACTGTATGCACCGCGCCGAGGAGATAATGACGCCATTCCTCACAAGCTCTTTTTATAGCTAAAAGCTCCTTATCCGTGATAGTATAGTTAATCTCACAGGGCGTGAGCTTTTTGGAGAAGAAGGCAACAGGATGCATTTGGCCGGTAACTGGATGTCTTTGGGATAACGCACCTCCCACCGCAGATTGAGAGGCATCAGTCTCCAGAATATAAGGTAGTTGCGGATCAGGATGACGAAGGATGGGAGCCTGGGTGAACTGCTTTTTTAGAAACTGAAAAGACGCAGCAGCATCCGAACTCTATACAAAAGGAGTATTTTTTCTCAACAGACTTGAAATCGGCTGTATAATTTTGGAGAAATCCTTTATAAACCTCCGATAATAGTTTGCAAAACCGAGAAAGCCTTGCACTGCCTTAACGGTCCGCGGGGTGCTCCAATTGATTATTGCTTCCACTTTACTCATATCCATTTGAAAGCCCTGTGCGTTAATCACATACCCAAGGAAGGAAACTTCTTGTACGTGGAACAGACATTTCTCAAGCTTTGCATACAGCGAATTCTGTTGTAGTTTGCCAAGCACGGATTTCACATGAGTGACATGTTCCGAGAGGGTAGAGGAGTACACCAAAATATCATCGATATAGACGATGCAATAGGTTTCCAGACATCCGCGTAATACTTCATCCATGAAAAATTGAAACACGGCAGGGGCGTTGCATAGCCCGAAGGGCATCACCCTGTATTCGAACAATCCAAACTTTGTTCGAAACGCTGTTTTCCACTCATCCCCTTTTTGGACACGAACCAGATGATATGCCCCACGAAGATCGAGTTTGGTGAAATACCGGGCACTTTTTAGTTGGTCCATAAGTACTGGTATCAAGGGGAGAGGATATCGATTTTTGATGGTAACACGATTAATAGCTCGATAATCGATACAGGGTCTTAATTTTTCGCAATCCTTCTTGGGGATAAAAAACATAGGGGATGAAGCAGGTGATGTCGAGTGTCTGATAAATCCTGACGCTAGGTTCTCCTCTATGTAAGTTTTTAGATATAGTGTTTCTTTCTCGGTCATGGCATAGACCCGACTGCATGGAATGTCTGCTCCTGGTATTAGTTCAATTCGGCAGTCGTACACCCTGTGTGGTGGCAGATGGGTAGCCTGTTGCTTATCGAACACAGGAAGGTATGCCTGATATTCCGCAGGAAGTACTGTAGCACAACAATATCGTTCTTGGGAACATGCGGTTGCCAAACACACAGACGGTGATATTTCCGGAATATGGGTGGTAGAGGAATCCTGAGTACAATGTTCCTGACAATAATCGGATGACAGTGTAATGGTGCGTGCAGCCCAACTGACTTTAGGATCGTGAAGAGTCAATCATGGCATTCCTAAAATGAGACGAAATTGTGGAGCGTCTATAAGATCAAACTGGATATGTTCCTGATGATTTGGGCTGGTCTGCATTAACATAGGACAAGTGTGGTAAGCTACTGGACCAGATGACAATACGGTTCCGTCAACGGCTTTCACCAATTCAGGTTTTTCTTTCTTTTCGCAGGCAATACCGATCTTCATGGCAAACTCTTGATCGATATAATTTCCGGTGGCTCCAGAATCTACCAGAGCATCAATGTTCAATGCGTTTTGAGGCGTGACCCATAAGGTGACTCGAAGATTCATGTGCGCCACAGCCGGATGTAAAGTATTAGCAAGTGAAGGGGAGGACGTTAATGGCATACAACCCAAGGCAGAGACCTCCTCCTGATTTGGGTTCTTCAGTTTTCCGTCGACCTTTCAGACTGTACTAGGGCTTGAGCCCGTGGAACGAAGGGTCTCCCTGATACTGCATTTCTTGCTCTACATTCTTTAATAAAATGTCCTCCTTTTCCACAGTACAAACATTGTTTTAGACGGCGTCTTTTCTCTTTCTCCTCCTGTGACAGGGGACCACGAATGCCACCTATTTGCATGGGTTCGGGACTTTCCGCTGCTTTGGCACGTTCTTCGGTTTGCCTTTAAAGCGAGGATAGAATGGATGATTGTCCCCTCTCGTTCTGACCCCTTTTCTCTCAAGGAGCCGATGATCCAACTGAACCGTTAGGTCTATAAGGTCTTCGCAAGTGTCGGGAAGCTGTACCACTTGTGCCAGAACATCTTTAAGTTCCCCTCTAAGTCCTTGATAAAACAATGAGATCCGCTTAGCAGGAGGCCAGTCGGTTTCAACCACCAGCCTATTGAACAATGTAATGTAGGATAACAAGTCCTGAGAACCTTGACGTAATGTAAGAAGTTCCCTGTCAAGGGTCAACATATGGGACTTTCTATCAAAAAGCTTACGTAATTCCAGACAAAAAGCAGGAAAGCTGTGCAACACTGGGTCGTTTTTCTCCAACAACAGTATGGTCCAACTTGCGGCATTGCCACCCATATAGGACATCATAAATGCAGTCTTAGCAGGGTCATCTTGAAAAACCCCAGGTTTACAAAGAAAATGTAACCTACACTGATTCAGAAAGGTCTCAAACTTCCTGGGCTCCCCATAGAAGCTTTCAGGTGGGGCTATCGGAATACCCACGTTTTGCACAACATGAACTGTATGTACTGGATCAGTCTGGGGTGTCGTAGAAGGGGGGGTGACTGAAGTAGGAACAAAAAACCCACCCCCTTCTGCTCCCAAAGGTGTAGGTGTCGTAGTAACAGGAGGAGGCAATGTAGCGGGTTTTAGGTAAGGACTCCCCCCTGTCCCTTTCCGTGACAGTCCTGCTACCTCTCTCCTCAATGTGCCTACTTCCTTATATAGTGTCTGATTTTCTGTTCTAGACGTATTCACTTCCTGCTGCAAGGCAGCTAGGCCTTCCACCACGGAAGCCAATACAGCCTCGATATTCATCGTCTGGGCCGGCGTATATACTTAGGCTTGTCAATCTGTCATGGATTGACAGCAGCGCAAGCATACAATACGCCACTAACCTTTGCTCAAGATGTCCGGCAGAAATGATGTCTGAAGAGAAGTTCCCCAGGCCCTTCCAGCTACGAATCCCACAGCGAAAGTATCACTCACTGTGTGAAAGCGTACCCAGTCGGGAAAGGGTAAGTGGATAAAACAAAAAACAGGCAGTGATGATTCTCAGGGGGTCCTTCTGGGTCTGGTCAATATGTTGCGTAGGATAGGAAAGAGCGTCCCACCTGAGTTGAGGAAGAGCAAAGAATATGGTTACAACCACCCTTGTAAAGATTATCATAGATATTCTAAAACCCCTATTCCACCACTCACCAGAATCACACACCACCCAGGCCGGTAAGTAACGGGCAAAGGAACCCTTGCAGGCCAGACAGCACTATAATTGAACACAGTCTTAAGAAGCTGGAGAATGGCCAAATCCACTCGACACAAGAGTTCCTGGCCGTTGAGTACAGCGGTAAGAAAACAAAAAGCATTTATGGCTGTTAGTATCACAAGCCAAACACTACCACTGTTCGAGTAATCCTGAGTTAGGATCAAAAAAGGAAGTGGAAGTAAATGAGTCACTGTCTCTTTTAGGTTCGCAATCCAGTCAGGGATCACAAAGAAAAACAACGTATCCCAGAACGCATCTCTTGGTAGTTGCGTACGGAGTATCTGCAAACACGTCTTTAACAGCAGACGCGTTCGCACACAGGTACTTTCATTTACGAGACAAAGTCCAAGGAATGTCAATAGTAAGTGTACCAATAAATCACAGTCCCTATCTAACTATGGTACGAACAAAGAACACACGACTTTCGCAACTGAGGGGAGCCCGCCCTCCAATTGCCATAGTACTTATCATAAGTCGTCAGGATTCAGGAGACAAGATTCAGAACGAGTTCCCCTCTTCGGCAAACTTCTTTCTTCCAGCTGAAATCCGGCAGGGATCACCATCCGCCATTCCAACAACCTCCGAATTGATTGACAAGCACCTTCCTAGTGGGAGGGAGGTGCTTATATGAGATACGCCCTGTGACTCCGCTAGACAGTCCCTTAGCATGCTGGTTAATGTAGTTCTTTCTGCCTGCCCTGCATATACTCCCAGGCACACACAATCAACGGGGCTTTCTAAGATGACACGGTTCTCGCCTCCTTGACCATAAAATCGCTACACTCCCCCCCTCGATCCTCACAGTTTTTCAATAGAGGAGAACGAAGCGGAAAATCTGGTCCATGGTGGACGTATTTTTCCTGAAGCCAGCCTGGAGGGGGCTCAGAATTTCTTTATCCTCCATCCAGTCTAAAAGATGGTCCAAGAGAAGGCGAGAGAAAAGCTTTTGAAGGACATCTATAAGGCTGATTGGCCTGTAGTTGGCTGGGAGAAGAGGACAGCCCTTCTTGAAGATAGGTACTATCTCCGCCCCCAGCCAAGTACAGGAGATCTCCATGCCTCCCGCGATGGAATTAAAAAGAATAAGGAGGTACGGGCCCCAGATCTCTGGGTGGAACCTAAAAAGGTCACCAGGCAGTCTATCGAGTCCCGGGGCTTTCCCCGCCGCCAGTCTCTCAATTGCACTGACCACCTCCCCAAGGCTAAATTCCAATCCGTCGTCAGGATAGGATAAAACATCAGCAGCCACATCATTGGCAAATTCAAAGGTATCTTCATATAATTTGCCAAAGTGGGCTTCCCAGACAGGAGCTGCAATGTTAGGCTCCACTGCAGCTTTGGGTTCACCTGTGCCAATGTTTACCAAGGACCAAAATCTTCTAGAGTCCCTCATTTCTAGTGCTAGGGAGAGGTCCTGCCATCTGTTCCAATCCCATTCCGAACTTGCCAGTGCAATGGTTTCCCTGTATTCCCGCCTAAGCTCAACGACCTTGCCCCTATCAGAACCTGCTTTTATTGTTGCTATTAGTTCTGTCTTAATCTTTTTACAGGCAGAGTTATACCAGGTTGAGGTTCAAATCTTTTTCTTCCGCTGCACTACCACCGGGTAGAGGACCTCACCTAAGGCTCCGACTAGCTCTTCATGGATTTGGGCTAATCTCTTGTTAAAGTCTTGGGGTCTAGGCTGATTGATTAAATCGTCCAAGTCCTTTAGCCTGGGGAGTGCTAGTTCATAGATTTTCCTGATACTCTCTTGTGAATTTGCCAGTTTTTTCTCCCATTTTACCCTACACCTGTTGGAGCTGAGAACCAGGTTCCCTAAATCCTCACTGGGCTCAACGGGCTACGATCCAGCAACAACTACAGGGTACACCATATCTAATAGAAGTGCGTTATGATCGCTGTCCGTTCTTGCAACTACTCTGAAATCCTGGACCTTGGACCACAAGCTGATGTCTACAAAGATGTAGTCCAGCCGCGATTCGTGATCCTTCCTATTGAAGGTACATAGTGAAGGGGTGTCTGAAGTTGTGCGACCATTACAAGCCCTTAACGCAAAGTTTAGTGTCAAGGACATAATTTGCACCGCAAGAGGAGACCAAGATTTGGGGTGGGGGGATTGACATGGTGGAACACCCCAAAAGTCATCTTCTGCAGTGAGGGCACCCTCCCTCAGCCCTTCCAAAGGTTCAAAGTGACAATTAAAATCTCCACCCATCACTATCTTACAGTCTTTAGGGAGTTGGCCCAAAAAGGACGAAAGATCATCTAGTGTGGGTGATTCCATGGTTGCACCAACTGGGCGAGAGTACACATTAATAATTGCCATCTTAAAAGCATTGGGCCACTTAAGTAAAACACACTGTATGTCCTGTGAGAACGTAACTACATTCTCCGCATTACATCCAATGTGACTGGCTACCCACACCGCCAAGCCACCTGAAGGCCTCCCTTTACCACTCCAGCTGGCTTTAATTTCAAAAACTGCATAACCCGTTCTAGACAGGGGTTCCTTGGCCCAAGTCTCTTGAAAGAGACAAACATCACTGTTACCTACTATGGAGTCCCAGTCATCTGTATATAGTTTGTTGGCGATACCCGCCACATTCCAGGACAGGACCTTCAAAGTTTCGGGTAGAGATTTAGAGCCCGATCCCCCAGTTTTCTCGTGTACAATGACCACTGAAGGAACCGCAAACCCTTGCAGTGGTATTGTTCCCGGGTTAGATGGGGCAAGGGATATTGAGTTCGGGTCAGACAGGTCAGTGGGTGTTAGAATGTGGGCAGGTGGACTTTCAAGTAAAATATTTACTTGGCCCCGCGACCTAAGAGGAGTTAGGTTGTCTGGATGGAGTGCATCACATCCCGAGTGATGGTAACAGCATTGCCTCCCACAATCCCCAGCCCTGCAGATTCACTAGTGGTTGGTAGGTTTTGTTTGTGGTGGCTACTTCCTCCTCTACTGATTTATTTTTTGTGGAAACATTTTATTTTATTTCAAATGAAATCCACAAAACATTCCACATATTGTTAAAAATACTTGGACAACATCTCATCGGGCATTACAATGCACAGTGGTGGACCAATTACACATTTACGTTTATTACATCTCCTCATCTGAGCCATGATCTACAACAGGCGGGGTATCATGATAATATCCATGTCACTACACTAGCCTGCCACAGTCGGGGTTTGCGATGCTCCCCAGTTCCGAGCAATGTTTCGCTTTGCTTTGCCACCATCATCCCCGTTGTTGCCCACTGTCGGTCTGCGTGATTGAGGTCTGTAGGGTCCCATGTGTTCAACAGGCAGCATTTGGGAGAAAGCAAGACCACGTTCCAACTAACTTCCGTGATCATATCCATTACTACTGCCCAGTATGACATGATCTCCGGACATTCACATAAAGTGTGGAAGAATGTGCCTACTCTCTCACAGTTGCGCACCAGTACTGGTCCGAGGCTCTGCCTATCTTGTGCATAGTCACTCTTGTGTAGTATGTCCTATGTAGTATTTTGAGTTGGATGAGGCGCATTTTGGAGGAGACCTCTACCTCTCGTGGTGATGCTATCGAATCATGCCAGTCCGAGTCATCCACGTCCTCAATCTCAGCCTGCCAGAGCTCTCAGAGTCGTGGCAGGGGGTCTGTCTGGTTATTAATAATTTTCCTGTATGTAAGGGAGATTGTCTTCTTTTGCAAATAGTCAGTCAGTAGTCGATCTTTCAAGGAGGGACGATTAAGGGAGTGTGTCAGCAGCTGGAACTGCTGCTTCTAGTGCCTGTTTGACCTGCAGGTATCAAAACCGTTCCCGAGGGGTCATCTCATAGTGTTCTTGCAGGTAAGTAAAGGTGATTACCTTACCCTCCCTCCCTAGGTCCGCAATCCAGGAGATTCCTATCAAGTCCCATTTCTGAAACCCTTTACTCTTTCCCAGGGTACCCAGTCTACCAGTGCCCCACAGTGGGGTGTGCTGCATGAGCTTATAAGCCCATCTGAGGTGTTGTGTCACTGTGTGCCAGACCTGAATTTATGCATGGTCGTTCCAGTGAGTCCCTTCGTCTTCCTCTTGTTGTATAGCATCCTATTTATTCCCTCAGGTCCCAAGGCCACCTTATCTAAGTGATATGCTGGGTCAGTATCAGGCACATGGAACCACTGATTGACTGTTGTCAATTGCGAGGCCCCATAGTATGTTCGGATATCAGGCAATGAAATGCCGCCGTCGTACCAGCTCCTAACGAGTTTGCACATGGCTATCCTTGCAGGTTTATTGTCCCAGAGGAGAATAGTTACTTTGGAGTTTATTGCGTTAAAATAGGAGTCGGGCACACAATATGGCGTATTGTGGAGGGCATATAGGAATCAAGGCAAAGCCATTATTTTGAAAAGAGCCGCCTTATCCAGTAGGGTGAGAGACAGTGTCTTCCAGTGCCAAATATCTTGTTGCAGCCTTTGTTGCGGTGGCTGAAGTTTGAGCACCCGTAACTCGTCCGCGTCAGACGTCACATAGATCCCAAGGTATTTAAAGCTGTCCATTACCATCTTGACCATACAGTCCCGGAGCAACTTGGGAGGTGAGCCATGTAGAACATAAAGAACTGATATTTCCTAATTAATCGTGTATCCCAACACCGATCCGATCGCTCAGCAGATATCCAGCAGTGCGTTTAAAGACCACGCAGGTCTAGCTATGTATATCAGAACATCATCTGTGTAGAGGGAGATACGGTCCTCCCATACCTCCCTGTGACGTACTTACGGCCATAGGGAGTACTTTAGTTTGTTCTGTGCCTTATCATCATCTCTCAGGCGAGTCCTCTTGTGGCATGGAAGTGGTGCTATAGTCAGTTTGCGTGCTTGTCGCTGGCATTTGGTGCAGTTTAACATTGCGTCTTCCTGGTGCTATCGCTGGACGCCAACCCTCCAGCCAATCCCAGGCTTCCCCGGCCTCGTGGAAGAGCCAAACCTTGCCCTCCGCCTCCACTCTCAAGCGCGCCGTGAAGTGAATGGATTATTTCAATTCTCTTTTTGGAGTTCTCTCTTCACCTCCAGGAACGTACGACGTTGCATTGTGAATGCTGCTTTGTAGCCAGGAAAGAAGGTAATGGATTTGTCCTCAAATCGGACTGGTGGAGCGATCCGCGACATTTGTAGGAATATGTCTCGATCTCTAAAATTAAAGATACAAGCTAGGATCGGTCTAGGGGGTTCCCCGGCTGAGGCCTCCCTCCTGGGACACGATGTGCTCTTTCCACTGAGAAGTAGTTTGAGAGCCCCTTGGGCTGGCGGCGCTGTTCAATGAGTTCCTCCAAGAGGTCGGCCGCTCGCCCTTCTGCCCCCTCCGGTACGCCAATATTGCGCACATTGTTGCACCGTGATCTTTCTTCGTAATCGTCGAGCATGTCAGTAAGTAGCTTTGTTCCATTTTCCAGCACCCTCACCCTTCTCTGGAGTTCTTTGGTTTCAGTGCACAAGTTCACACTGGTCGCTTCAACCTCTTTGACTCTGGTGCTCATGTTTTTAAAATAAGTTCTAAGCAAGGAGAGTTCTGTCGAGACTGTACCAATTTTGCCATCTAGATCCGTATGGACCCTATTCAGAGCGGTTAAGATTTCTTTTATGGTGATCTCAGGATCGCTCACAGTTGTTACGTCCCCAGCAGGTTCCTTGGAATGGGTCAGCTGAGTCAGTTTGATCTTTGGCATACGGAAACTTCTCCAGTTTGGATTGTGGGAAGTTACGCTGTCCACGGTCTCCCATCTTCCCTCGCAGCGTTGTGAAACACTGTTGAAATAGTGTTGGGGGGCAGTATTCACCGCTGCCAGCCAGGGGGGTTCTGTGTGTCTCCTACGGCCTGTTGGGTTCCTGCCCCGAATAAGCAATATCGATCGCCCAGTAGTGATGTAGGTGATTTAGTGCCAATGTCTCTGATTACGTTTACTTGAAAAGCTAGTACTCAGGCACAACACTTTCGTCCAGGCCCATCACCCCAGCAAGAGACCGGATGTCGCGTTGTCACCTCCCCGGCTGGTTGTCCACTGCACCGTCGTCCCCCCGTCGCTGCAAATCTGTGCAATTGTCTGTGTCTCTTGCTGGTGCCGATCGTGCCCCAGTATCTGCCTCACTGGGCCTCAGTGTAGTGAGTCCCACATTGCCATGATCTGCGGTCGGGCTGCCCACCAGAAGTAGCCGGGGGGAACGCAGGGCCCCCCACGGGCGTCTGGCTGTGTCAATCAGTATTCTGGGGTTCCAACTGTTGAGCCGCACCCGGCCGGCTGGTCACTCCCCCTCGGCACAGGTGTTCCTCTTCAATCTAGGCCCGGGCTTCTAGGCCTCAGCAGTAGCACCCAGTGGCGCAGCAATGCGGAGTACTGCCAGGGAAAAATTGAACCAACCTTGTCAGGATGAGCGCTACTCCCTCTGATACCCCGCTTTTCCGCTTAATGGCGTGGTCGCTGTAGTTGGCAGTGGCGCCAATCGCGCAGCGATGTCCGCCGCCCCGGTGCTCCATGTGTGTTGGCTTCTGCCGCGATTATCGGCCATGCTGGCAGGGGGAGT
The DNA here is from genome assembly GCF_964263255.1 of Lissotriton vulgaris. Classification (NCBI taxonomy): domain Eukaryota; kingdom Metazoa; phylum Chordata; class Amphibia; order Caudata; family Salamandridae; genus Lissotriton; species Lissotriton vulgaris. Next base: position 598,920,992 of record NC_141696.1, read on the forward strand.
GCGCGCAGGTCTCAACTGGGGGTCCAGTTGTGCCGGAGCAGTGATTCAGTGCACCTCCGTTGCAGGTGGTATTCCTTACCAACTCTTGACGAGCAGATCCGGGCCGGCTGGCCGATCTCTCCCCCACGTATGAGGGCAGGTCAGGCAATCGAGGCCCCGGATTCCTGGCTCCTCGTAGGCCTCATCTGCGCCACACGGCGGTACGGCGATGCAGATCACTTTCAGTCCAAACCTGGACCGTCGCTGACCGCCCACTGCAATCCTGTACTTGTACCACCATGTAGATCTCTGCAGCAGTTATGGATTAATGACCGAATTGTTCAGGGCGCAGATAGGGTCTCAGAGCCCCGTTAAATGGCGGCCATCTCGTTTGGCTTCTAGCCATGTTCCTCTACTAATTTTGAATATTATGCAGTTTCCCTGTGTTACGAATGCACTTTGTTTTCTCAATTTACCTTCTGGAATTGCTTCTAGTTCACCGCAATCTACTGGGTATTCAATCTGTACATTGCTTAGTATTGTGTAGGTCGGATTCTTACCATCTTACCATTTCTGCTTGGCAAATATAATTTAGAACTCTTCGCAAATACCCAGGGGCATATTTACTGTCAAGCGCTCACACACGAGGTTCCTGATGTTTCCTTCTTGGCGATGCACGCTCCCAACTCCTCTGTGAACTAACCAGTCAGCAACGAAGGAAGCACTTGCACAACTGATTAAACCACAAGGGAAAGGGGAAGTGGATTGAGAAACAAGACAAACAACACTGGATATCTTCTTGATATGGCAGCTTCTGTTTCTCTTTGAGTGTTCTGGACTTCAGGTTTCTTGCACCTTTACACAATAACAATAAACTTCAAAAGTCTGAATAATCACACTCTGTTATTCACTTTTCGATAAAGTCGTAAAGCATAAATACATACCAATATTAATGAAGCCCTTTCTAACACTCCTATTATGTCAGGCTTCAGTTTTTCTGATTAATGCCTTAAAACATAATACATAGAACATGAACGTCAGCCATCAAGACTATGCACAAAATCACAGTTCTAAATACAATACTAAATTAGATTGGTTAAAAGGTTAGTGAGTATTAATTCACACGCCAAACTTAGCCTACCTGGCAAGTGTGTAATATTCTCCTTAAAAGGGGTTCTGTAAAATAAGAAACAAGAAAAGAAACCGCAAACAAATCCTCCGATTTTCAGAGGGCTTTGCGTCTTTTAAATATGCCGATGTTCACATATCAGAACAAACTTTATTATACACATAGCATAAGCAATCTCTAGAATACTTGTCTGGCTTTCACTTCAGAGATTTCCATAATGATTCTTCAAAACTCAAATACTTAAGTCTTCCTACATGTAATCTACCGTGTGTTCTCGGGGTCGGGTAGGACTGTGAAACACAACAACAGGGATACACCAAGGGTTAGTTTCCCAGTAGTATTTATTGGTATGTAAGCAAATGAATAAGAATGCAAACAAGAATAAAGAAGTGTAATCACCCATACCCATTAGCCGCCCAAGATCATAAGTAGGGCTAAGGTCCAACCGTCCTCCGCATAAACACCGGTCCCCGTATTCCTCCAACGGAGGGCACTGTGCAAAGCAACTGCCGGAAATGCCACTCGAATGAGGCTAATGGGATCTCTTAGTATCTGGTGTATCACACTGGTGAATAAGCAGGCAGGGGGCTATGAGAGACGAACACGGGAATACCCAGCCGGGCACTCTACCGCAAGTTCGTAACGGGATGTCAGGGAGCAGCTGCTCGACCTACCAAGCCCTTAGCCCATGTAACGGGACGCCAATCTTTTCTCCGGTGTAGTGCTCGAATGTTTGACACACCCACACCCACTGTTGTAATCCCTGAATATCAGCGCAATACACTCAAGCAGAGACGCGGCAAACACCTCCGTGGTGTGCGTCTCTGCCCAATCCTTTCTCGGGAGCGTATCAACAAACACTCGACAGAGACGAGGTACGCGAGCAGCCGCTCTACCTCACCTCCAAGACGTTGCTTCGTAATCCAAACAGAGTTCTCAGAACAAGAACAGGTAGCACAGGTCCGTAGTCTGCATCCAACGGAAGGCCGGCAAGGATCTCAATATCCGACGCCATTCCATGAGTGGTTACGCACGGCATGCTGGTTCCCGTAGTTCCTACCCCCGCGACAGGCTAAGCCACTGTCACCAAATCGATGCGTGCGCGGCAAGGGGGGGGAACCGTGACACTACAACAGTTTGTAAGATTTGACTATTAAAATTCAAAACTCAGATTCTGGATTGTCAAGTTCCAAAGTATCTTCTTAAAACATTCAAAAGGTTCTCCAGTGAGTGGTTGTTCTATAACCAATGCGATTGTCTTTACCAATGCTTTTCTGATGTCCTTAGTTGCCTGGTAACTGGATACCTCTTACTTGTTTTACAGGAAGCCGAATCGTCGACTGAAGACTCCACCAGAACTGGAGAGCTGAGCTCTATGGTCGTCGGAGCCTTCCTGAAGACGAGGAACGATGGAGGACTCACGGAAGATGAAGGTAAGGGAATTACAGGGGACGCGGGGTGAAAGAGGGACGGGAAACAGGAGAGAAGGGGGAAATCAGGCCGGAATGGGAGCAGGAATCCTAACGGAGAGGCACAGAAGTGGGAAGGTCCAGACGGCAGCTCAGGAACGCTCGTGGTGATGCAAACACACGAAGCGAAGCGCTTCCGTGATTGAGAGCAGGGTTTTTATAGCCTGCGTCTGGGCGTATGCTCGCTTACTCACGTGTATGCTGCCAACAGTTCAAAACGTGAGAGCGAGAAGGTTCTTGACATTATTTCAGCACGTGAATGATACCGTGCTAACAATCATTGCTAGCTGTAAGAAATGAATCCGTCAACAAGCATTGCTAGCTGAAAGCGAACCATACACATTAACAGTTCTTACCACAAGATATGAAAATATGCACAGTAAGAAGGGATTAACTTGCGATTGCATAGGAACCCATGACATTTACAAGCCTCTATCGCCAAGGGAACGGTCCATTTTGTGACAATTCCATTGTGATAGAGGCTTTGCTTATTTTACAAGGCAGGGTTAAGCCGCTTAACGCTGCCTTGTAAATAAGGCCACCTTTCACACTATGCTTAGCGTGAAAGGGATGGGCAGTGGGTGTTGGGGTGGACGTTCCACCACAACACCCATTGATTTTGACGCAGCCCCCTATTTACAAGGGTGGCGTAAATAAGAAGCAGCGCCGAAATTAAGACCAGGGAAAACCTGTGTTGGACTGCGAATTAAGTTAGCATTTGCGGCACCATTTTGTATTCAGCCGCCATTTTGCGCCATGATCGATATAATATGCTCCTGCCTCATAAATCTTTGCCTCAGCAGAAAAGCAGCTTTGATTGTTTCTCTTTAGTGTTACCCAAGGTTGAGTTTCACTGCCTTGATGAATAGATTGTTCTGTCTTTGCATACCTTTCCTCTCGAGTAAGCCCTACTCCCACCCTAAAGAGACGAGCACCGGCGAAGTAGCCTTGAAACCAAGATAACATGTACCCGTTCTCAAGATGGTAGCTGGCCTTTCTGTATTTCCTTTGTTCATTAATGCCCAGACAGGAACATTCCAGTCTGGGTGGGGTTTTAGAGGTGTTGGAAATGCATATTTTGTGTTACTGTATGGATAGGGGTCAGTCCCTAGGCAGCTGTCTAAGGAGGCTGATCAGACAGGACTCCGCTCGAGCGAATACTAATAAAATAACTTGGTTTGTATTTTCTACTGTCTGACCGACTCTCCATTTGTGTGGAAGGCTGAGAGGTGGTCGCGAGTGACTCAGGTGGCCCTAATCGGGTCACTTTCTTCAGTTGGTGCCTGAACAGTGACCCCATTGGGTGAGTGACCCTTCTTTACCCGCGGCCGGGTGAGGAGAACGGGGCACGTCGGGTCAGATGGGTGGATCGGGGATCCCTGCATGATACAGCTTAGTACTCGCAGCTGCCCCGCTTGTCTGATCAGGCGGTGCCTTGCCCAGTGGTCATCCCGACAGGGGTCCTAAAAGGCACAACCATTGTATCTGACCGTTTGGTCCGAAGAGTCTGCAGTGGAGAAAAACTTCACTTGACCTGCGTGCACCAGGTGAGTTTGTTTTAGTTTTGTTTGTGGCTATGATGCCACCTTGATTTGTGTTTGGTGCGGTCTGAGGATCGTCTTTGGACAAGCGCTTCAGTTTGTTTGGGTCTTTTGTGGACATGGTATTGTTCTGATCTGGATTTGGTGAGGTCTGTGGAACAATTTTGGTAAGGTATTTGCAAATACCTGTTTGGCATAGGTAGGGAAAAAGCTTTTTGTTCCAAGATGCCAAGTTTCAGTAAATTATTTTGTGTGAATTGTCGTTGTTCTTCTAGTGATGCTCCATTGGCAGAGAGTCAGCATGCGCCTGCAGAAGGCACTCCAAACTTCAACATGTATATTAAACATTGCCTTGGCCCTATTATGTTTAGTACGTTATGGCACAAATATACGAGGGACAACGCCAAACTCCAATGGGTGTTGACGGGCACATTGGATGAACAAAAGCATTATTTCCTGCAGGATATATTGTTTGCAAAGAGATGTAGACAGTCCATGTTTTATTCCCTTAGTTTGTGGCAAAATGAAGCTTAACAGAGACAAATGAAAGTAGAAAAGGAGGCTAGGAAAGAAAGGATGCAGACAGTGACTCAGAACGCTGTTGCATATGATAAGAAAAAGACTGAGAAGGGGATAGAGTGTGCAAACAGGAGATTGCGATTGCAATGTGGATAGTCTTATGTGGCTCGAGAGGACAATGATGCGTTTGTGGAGGAGTTGTTGGACTCCGACCTCTGCCTCCATATGCTCCACAGAGAATATATCCCACGGTGCTGCAGCCCCCGATGTCTTTCTTCTGCTGTTTCTGTCTATTCTGTTACTGACCCCCCCCTGCTTAGGCTGCTGCACTTCCTGCAGTTTCTGTGGCTTCGCCTTCCGTGCCTGTGATGACCGATGATTTCCCTGCTACTCCTATTGTGTCAGCGCCACTTCTCTCCCCAGCCCTCACCCCCCAAGATGCAACCATTAGCGACCTTAGTGCCTGTCCCTTCCGTCACCACTCCTTCCCTTATCTTCCATTCCCATTGGTATTGGGAAGCGGGACACCTGTACGGGAGCGGAGGACAGGGACTGGGCGGCTGCTAGAGAGCGACTGGGGCACACGTTGATATGATCAGTTGTGGAGGAAGATAAGAAAAAGGCGGTGGCCAATCAGGCAGCTCAGTGGGCTCTAACCCCATTTACAGTGTGGAGGATGTGTGGGAAGTAATGAAAGGCTATAAGCATTTTGTCCAGCAGCATGCCCTTAAGCACATGTCGACTACTATGATTGGGCTTCGGGAACACTGTTTTAATGAGGAGATGCCACAGATTATTTATGATATTAAGGACATGTCTTTGTGGCTGACATGGCGCCGGGTCAGGTGTTTGGTAATGTTGCGGCAATGGTTGCCTACCGTGGTAGGCCACTTGAATAGATTCCCAAGACAGTGTCTCACTTTCAGATGAGGGAGGTGCATCTCATATATCATCTCGAAATACCAGAGCAACAAGATCAGCATGATATTGTGATCAGACCAAAGGTGGAGGCTCGATTCCAGGAACAATGGGTTTATACTCCTAAGACGACCAGCTATACAAACAAGAAAATTGTCTTTCCTCAGAACCGCTACCGCTTTGGTAACATTTGCACGGAATCTGGGACATCGCCCTCCACGGGAGATGCTCCAGATATACCAAGCGAAATGCTGCTCAGTGGCATTATATGGAGCAGGGGTATGGGGTTTTGTCGCCACCGATAGTATTCAAAAGGTAGAAAATCGCTACATAAGATACCTTCTGGCCGTCCCCAAAAGTTCCCCGACTTACGGTTGCCATTTGGAATTAGGTTTGGATTATTTATCTGATATCATTGCTATCCAACCAATCCTACTATGGCAGCGTATATATGGCAAACAATTGAATGCAAATTGACCCGCTCCCTGATCATCGACTGCTTAGCCTTACAAAATTGGAAGACTATACCATGGCTGGCCTATGTCTGTAACTTCTTCATAGATATGAATTTAGAATCCTATTTTTTACATCCAGAATCTATTGTGGAAATATCACGACTAAATCTGAAATCTCTATGTCTATCACATCTTCGTGACCTTCGATTGACTAAAGAGACCTCTATGGCCTCAAATGTTCACCTTTTAGCAGTTCAGAGTTCTTATGGGATTCAGCCTTATATTGTACTTTCTATATCTGACTACGAGAAATTTTTACTGACACGATTCCGTTTCAGTATTTTCCACCGACTAGTAATATTCCCTAAGATGAATGATTGGTCTGCCAACCTTTCTCCCTGCCCTTATGATGAGCACTCTGAGCAATCTCTTTTGAATGTAACCTTTTTTTGTAGTCTTTACGAACTTCCACGGAAACAATGGATTATACTTTTAATTAAATATATGGGATTGCGCCGTTGTCGCCCGGCACTCCAAGCCTTACAATGCTTACTGAATTTTCCATCAAACCTTTAGCCTGTTTTTTAAAATCCTGTATTAAATATCGTAAAGATTATGATTAATCACATATATAAGTTTTTGTGGTCCTACAACCTAATAATATCAGAGACTATAATGTGCATGGATTTCTCACACTAGTATTTAAACACCATGCTCTCAGTAACCTGCCTTTTAAGATACCTTTTTTAATCGTATAAAACTGGTCCTGCTATATGGCATTTTTAAGTACTTATTACGTAATATTTTTAAATGGTTTTTATTATGTACAATAAGTTTGCAATTTCTGTACTTTTATGGATATGTTTACTCTATCCGAATAAAGTTTTAATTGATTGAATTGATTGATACTCCTAAGACTCAGTTGTGTCTGGAAATATCATACAGCATATTAAAAGGAACTGATTGAAGCAGCTTCTTTGACCGTAATGACGTTTGACGATAATAAAAAAGTTTTTTGGTTTGCTGGTACCTGTCGACATTTGGAGGCAGGTGCACACACAGGATCATGTTGTAGAGTTGGGTGGCACCTGGGAGCAGATTAAAGACTGGGACAAAGACCGGAAACCCGGGGAGGAGCCTAAGATTGAGATACTAGCATTACCTGGTCGAATTATTACATGTATGCATCCTCTTATTCTACCAAGAAGAGTAGATTGGGACAAGTTAAAAGCATGTCTTCAGAAGAAAGATACTCGGTTTGAGGGTGTATTTTGGGATTTTAGCGGACATGATTTGCCGGTGGAAGGGAGAGTCGGCTGTTTGTTAATAGATCTGTTACGGACATGCTTACTGAGATTGTGACTCAGTTGCAGGCTTCGGAGAGTACTTGGACTACCTCCTCCCCTTCTGTGATACATAGTGTGGGCTATTACTATGAGCATAGGGAGAATGAGAAGAAAGAAAAGGTAGAAAAGAAGAATAAGGAATTGAAGACAAAGGTGTTGTTACAGCAGGCGTCTAGGGGCAATGGCAGGGGGCGTGGTACTAGTCCAGCTCAGCAGCTACCTCGTACCAGTAGGAATGCTACACTGGTGGGGCCGAATCAGTGCACGTACTGTAAAGAGGAGGGGCACTGGCGCAGTGAGTGTCCGGTGTTATTGCAGAAAGTTGCGGTACCCAGAGGTTACTCGTGGACGGGGATGTGGAGCAAGTGATCAGGTTGAGGTCTGAGCAGATGGGGCACAGGAGGGTCGTTCTGACCAGAACTATTTTGATGACCCTCGAGGAAGACAGTATTATCATGATGATTATGATCTGGACGAGGTGACAGGGATGTCTCATGGTTAGGATAGCCTGGGACAGGGTGAGGGATCAGTTCAGTTACCTGTAGATCAGCGCGGTCCTTATCTCATCGCGGATTTGCACGGCTCGGTTAAGAAATTCTTGGTGGATACATATGCAATAAATATCTCTGTTTCTCGTTCGCTGGTCGCAGAGGCAGCTCTGTCTGGCCAAAATAATGTGTCAGTAGGTTTTTCAGGCGTACAGTTGTGAGCCCCATTTCCAAACCTCTTTCCTTGACTATTGGTCTTTTTACTGTGGACTCGCAATTCTTATTAACATCCAATTGCGATAAAAATGTAATGGGTCTAGACTTATTGAAGAAGTTGCATGCAACAATTTTCTGTTCTCCAGAAGGCGTCTATATGACAATGGGCCAAATGTGACCAGTTCCAAGCAGTGTCTGTCCAAAGATGTGCCCCTTCCTGCTGAATTTAAAGATGTTCCGCCTACGGGTGACACGGATGTGGGACTCTTACAAATTTCGCAAGTTTCCATCAAGGTTAAGGATAACGCTGTCTTGCCCCGTATTCCCCAGTACAAAATTCCTTGGGTGGGAAAGCAAGCTTTGCTAGGAATAATACATGATCTGATTGAATCGGGAGTAGTGGAGGAGACAGCAGCAAATGTGTGTAACAGTCCTATTCTTCCTATTCTTAAAAAGGCATCCCCAGACTTCCCCGCTGACAATGCAGATGTTTATCATTTTGTGACTGATTTGCGCACAGTTAAAAAGATAGTGATTCCTCACTTACCAGTGGTCCCTGATATTACTGCCCTCCTCACAATGATTCCCTTCTCTGACAAATTCTTCTCTTTTATTGATTTGAAAATGCATTCTTTAGCATACCAATTCACACCTATAGCCGTTATTTATTTGGTTTTACGCTAGCTGGCAGACGTTTTCGATTCTGTTGCACTCCTCAGGGTTATGCAGAGAGCCCTAGGATATATAACTAAGCTCTGAAAGCTCAATTGTATTCCCTCACGCTTTTCGAGGTAATGTATTGCTTCAGTACGTGGATGACACACTAATCGCTTCAGACACTGAACAGGGATGCAAGGACAGTACGGTTAAGTTGTTGCTCCATTTGGGTCACCATGGACATAAAGTGTCCCTTTACAAATTTCAATATTGTCGACAGAAGGTCACCTTTTTAGGTTACCTATTGTCGAAGGAGGGTAGGAGTTTGACCCCTGAGCGCATTAGCGCCATTGTTAAAATGCCCGTCCCTAAAACCCAGAGGAATGTATGTGCCTTCATTGGCATCACTTGGCATCACTTCCTACTGTCGACATTGGATCCCTAACTATTCATTACTAATAAAGTGTCTATTAGCACTAACCACCAAAGATGTGCATGAGCCTCTGCCTTGGACGCATGAATGTCAGCAGTCTTTTGAGCAATTGAAGGTTGCGCTTTTCTCTGCACCTGTGCTTGGTACACCAGAGTACACAAAGCTGTTCGTGTTGTATGTACACGAGATGGCTGATTGTGCGCTTTCTGTCTTAACACAGGCATTTGGAGATAAGCAACACTGTGTGCTTATTTTTCTGCTTGACCCAGTCGCCAGAGCCCTCCAGAGCTGTCTAATAGCGGTCGCGGCTGTGGCCATCTCTATAAGGCAATCGGCTGGGCTCGTACGTACTTGATACTGACTTTACAGTCATGGTACCGCATGCTGTGAACACTCTCTTGAATAGGACCAAGATGCAGCACCCTACCAGTGTACGTCTGACTGGTTATGTGCAGAAATAGACATACATGATTGTCTTTTCCCTACGGAAGAAGAAACAAAGGAACTGGTAGACCTGACAGATGAACCCTTATCTGACCCCCAAGGGGAACCTTATGTCGATGGCTCCTGTTTCAAATTACCAGATAGCATCACCATCGCTGCATATGCCCTTACTACACAATATACTGTAGTTGAGACATCACAGGTGTTAGGCTTGGCATCTTTTGGCGTGTTTCCCCTGAGTTTTTGCTTTCTGCCTTGGGAATCAAATGCTACGCATGGCCCTGCAGCACAGATTGTGCCACCTATGTTAGTAGCCCGGAAAAGGTACTTCAGACCGGCCATTGCAGAGTCTGCTCGCAGTTTGTAACTGTCATGTCAACTTGGCCTGTGCACACACTGGCCAGTCCCTAACCTTCCCTTTTCTTACATGTCAGGCACCCCTAAGGTAGACCCAAAGTACCCGTGTGGGCAGGGTGCAGTGTATGTGAAAGGTAGGACATGCCCTGGTGTGTGTGGCATGTCCTGATAGTGAATTTCATCCCATATCATTTTTCACTATTGCAAGGCTACCTGTTCTCATAGGCCAGAATGGGCAGTTTGATTATAACATCTTATAATCCTAAATTGACCAAGGGAACAAGTTAGAAATCCGAGTTTAGTATGCCTGAACTCAGAATGTTAAAATACATCTTTTAGTGAAGGTGATTTTTACAGTCTGTGTTTGAAAACACCACTTTTAGAAAGTAGTTATTTTTTTGCTCAGTCATCCCGTGTGCTTCCCCTGGAATGTGGATTGCCTGTCTGGGTTTCGGATGACAGAAGGCTGGGGAGCAGGATGGCTCCAGATAGTCTAGGTGGGGTAAAGGAAAGGGCCGAATAGACCTGGGCTGCAATGGGGGAAGAGGGAGGAGATTGCCTTGTACCTCAAAGGGCCTGGTCTGCCTCTGACAAAGCCGTCTCCACCTCCTGCCAGGAATTCCCACCAGAGAAGGCAGAACTGATTCTGGCCGGGCACACACACCCTCTGCCTAGAGGATCAAAGGATTTTTGGATACAAATATGGGACCCAGACCCCTGAACTTTAGAACACGTTTGGATCAAGAAGACTGCCAAGAAGAAGAGCTGGAGAAGCTGTGAGGAGGACTTACTGCTTGCTGTGTGCTTTGCTGTGTTGGCTTGCAGTGGCTGCTTCTATCTTGGGCAGTGAAAGGACTGCACTGAACTTTCTGCAATCTACTTTTGTGAATTTCTCCATCTGACGCCACCATCAAGCCGCTGCTCGCACCGCAACCTGAAGGCACCGCACGCTGCACCGCTGCACTTCACACCGCAGCACCCAACGCCTTCCGACGCTAGCACTCCTGATCCCAACAGAAAGGAGCTCGACCTGCAATGCGAGTGACTTCAAGGGCCTCGGCTCCCTGTATCTCTAACAGTTTCTGTTTGCGGGTCTTCCCAACACCGTAACTGGTCCGCGACGCCGCGACCAGCCTGAACTGTTTGGATTTGTTTGCTAACGATGCTATGATAGCCCCGGATGGAGCTATCGACCTCAAGGAACTGTTTTTAAAGTGTATTTTGATAACTGTAGACCAGGGGTCTCCAACCTTTTCTGTAGTGAGAGCTAATTCTGCTCAAGGAAAGTCCTGCTGAGCTACTAGCATATTTTATCACTGTAAAATGCTGATGATATGTATTAACATTACACTATGACCACCCTAAGCACAATTATGAGTAGTAACCACCCAAAAATTCCAGGTGAAGTTATCAGCAGAATGCTAGGAAAACGTTTATCAATATTAAATGCTTGCAATCAAGTAAAATTCAAATCATCATATGCTGTGTGCCACAAAGGGTATTACGACAGCAGTAATTCTCCCCAACTCAAATTGAATTATCATTCAGCTAACAACTTTAAATGTGTTTTTTGATTTGCAATATTTTGTCGTCATTAGCATATTAGTTTTTGAAAATACACATATTTTTCTATCAAAATCCCTTCCCACTTTGAGCAATCAAACTCAATTTTCTAGAAGAAAAACCTTTTCTGAAAAAGCATAATTTTTCCTTTAAAAATAAAATAAGTTTTCATAGTTAGAAAATACAGTCCCTAAACATCAGCTTTTAGTTTTCATTGAGTACCGCCATGTAAAAATGCCTCTCATGGACAAATTATGCTTCAAATTCCCAGGTATTGGAATCTTAGGCCATGCTTCCTCACCATAACACTAAGAATGCCTCTGTTATGCCAATAATGCCCACTATTAAACCAGGGCTATCACTGTGCCACAGCTGGATGCACAACATATATCAGTTATGGCCATTGTTATGGGAGAAGCGGTTGCCACTCTGTCAGGAATGGCTAAAAGCAGGCCAGTCATGCTCTTAATATGTCAGCAAGTATGTAATTACTAGACTTGTGTGCCCAAAATAGTCAAGGAAGAAAATATTATGGCTAAGGCACAATTATACCATGAATGGGCACAATAGTGTCAGAGATAATACTCTTATGATGGAGACCAGCATACATATTTGGCAATCCTTGACGCTAGGAGTAGCTTTAATGAATCAACACTGTTTATTTGGGAAGGACACTATGTCACACACCCACGCAAAAATGAATGTGATGCTTTCAATTTTCTTTGCCCTGGATGCATACTCTCTTCTCCTCAGCTCTTTGGTTGATCATGCTCCCAACTAACACATGTTCACTCTAGTTCTTGCAGTCACACCCTCTGGTGGGTCAGCCATGGTTACTGCTGCTACTATTCTTTGATGTCACACACAGTGTGACTGATTGAGCAGGGCGGATAACATGGCCAATCTCCTTCTTAGGTAGATTTAAAGTGGATAAAGATGGTTCATGTGGCAGACCCACAGGCCAACGCTGCAGCTTCCACATGCTTCAACACCCTCCCCATACTCAGCAAGACCTTCAAATGAACCCACCCCCGAATCCAGTAAGACCATCACCCATGAACTCATCACCAGCAGGCTGGACTACGGGAACACCCTCTATGCCGGAATTAACAAATCTCTACTCCACAAACTTCAGACTGTCCAGAACGCCGCAGCCAGACTCATCCTCAGCATCCCACGACAAGACCATATTACCCAGCATATACGAGCAATCCACTGGCTCCCCGTCAAAAAAAGAGTGACCTTCAAGCTGCTCACACACACCTATAAAGACCTCCACAACACTGGACCCGAATACCTCAACAAAAGAATCTCCTTCTGCACCCCCAAAAGAAACCTCCACTCCGCTGACTAGGCCTTGGCCGAAATCCCCTGCATCCACAGAACTAGAACAGGAGGCACACCCTTCTCCTACATCATGGCCAAGACGAGCTCCCCTCCGCATCAGATAAAGCCCCACACTACTAGCATTCAGGAAGAGTCTCAAGACCTGATTTTTGGAATGACCTGAGCTACCCAAATCCCCCACACACACTCCCCCAGCACCTTGAGACCGTCACAGGTGAATAGTGCACTCTATAAATCCCTGATTTATTGATTGATAGGCCACCTCAGTGTGTGTTTGGGTATTATCAACAGGCCCTGCCATTGGTTTGGCTGTCTGTAACTCTTAAGGGTAGTGAAATGAGCAGTGCTGCCTTCTTTAATATACATAGAATATCTGAGATTGGCTTGGTTTGGCTTCACCTCTGAGAGCTACTTTGAGGGTGCTGGTGAGCTAACAGTAGCTCCTGAGCTACTGGTTGGAGACCCCTCCTGTAGACTTTTAAGTACTGTATTGTGGATTCTTATCGTTTTTAGGTCTCGCCTGTCGATGCGCATGCGCATCGAGCTTGCGAGACTATGGGGGCTTATCCACTCTTTATCCAACTTGCAAGGAATCGTGGCGATTCCTTGCAGTGCACGAGACATTTAAGCTCAATGCGCATGCGCAATGAGCTTCAAAGCGCGTGCACAAGCCCCCAGCCACCTGCATTGCCTGCTCTCTCTCTCACAGCCTCCCCCAGCTCCGCCTCCTCACTTTTTGATTGCACGGCCGTTAGGCCGTGCCTCCCCTACTCTACTCCCCCCTCCTTCTCCACTCCCCCTCACGACGCACCTCCGGATCCACCCCCTCCCCATTTTGGCTACCACCGTGAAACTGTTTGGCACACGAAAGTCTTACCATTGCCACGACCTATTTCCTTTCAGAAATGATTTTCGCATTCAACTCTAACTTTGCCAAATCTATTTTACGGGACAATGAAACATACTTATTTGTTACCAAACATTTGTACAGCCTTCCACATCTCTTCCACAACCCACTAACGCCCGAACCTCCCCCCTCTGTTCCCCTACACAGCCAGGCTCGCAATTCAACTCCCCCTCTCCAGACGCCAGGACCACATACTTATTTGTTACCAAACATTTCTACAGCCTTCCACATCTCTTCCACAACCCAGTAACGCCCGAACCTCCCCCCTCTGTTCCCGTACACAGCCAGGCTCGCAATTCAACTCCCCCTCTCCAGACGCCAGGACCTCCCCTCTGTGTTCCTGCACCCATCCAGGCTCTCCGAACACAAAAAGACTTTAAACTGAAATCGTCGACAAAAAGAAATCATGACAGACGCATTACAAGCTACATCGTAGCATTGCACCTAAAAAAGTTAAGATTACAACCCACAAACGCCAGAACCTCCCCCCTCTGTTCCCGTACACAGCCAGGCTCGCAATTCAACTCCCCCTCTCCAGACGCCAGGACCTCCCCTCTCTGTCCCTGCACCCATCCAGGCTCTCCGAATACCAAAAGACTTTAAACTGAAATCGTCTACACCACGAAATAATGACATACGCATTACAAGCTACATCGGCTTGTACATTCCCTAATCTGCAGGCCTACTATTCCCATCCCTCCCTCTAGAGCGTGCTACGCCCAAAATACCGCTTGTATCTCTAGCATTGCACCTAAAAAAAAAGAGATATTTTGACATGTTTATAAACTAAATGAAACACACAGAGTCAGTTCAATTCAACGGGCCTACTATTTCCCTCCTCCGACACAGCGTGACCTCACAGAGCCTCTAGCACATCCACGTGACTAAACAGTCCTCGCAACCCGCCATAACCCCCAACAATACGCCGGACCTGCTGGGACCATTCTTTAATCCCATTTACATGAACACAAAGTCAGGCCACAGACTCCAAGGCTTTCGTCAAGAAAACTACAGGATGCTAGACTACTTTAAGCGCCGTCGTCAAGATTGTAATCACTTGTGAAGTTCCTTTGGGGATGTGCTAATTTAGAACAGCAGGATGCGAGCCGGGTGTTAGCTCGATAACAACAACAAACGCCCCCCCCCAAAAAAAAACCCACTGAAAGGAAATACTTACACTAGAAACGTGATACTTTTTCGCAAAACTTAAACAATGTCACTGAACGCAAATATTAACACTAGAAACGTGTAGTTTTTTTAACAATACTTATTTACTTTACATAACCATGCTTATTATTTTACAACTTTCCTCTACAGCGTGGTATGTAAAATCGTCTTATTCTACGTCTACGCTTTTACAGACTAAATATTTTCTATGTTGCCTCAGTGAAACATTTCCGATGTTGCCTTCTTTTGGATAACCACCATATTTCTTATACACACACATTAAGGGAGCCATCCGCAGCAGCCTCACCCTCACTCACCCTCAACCTCTCTTTCTATTTTGTTAAGGGTAACTTGCAGCCAACCTCTCTTGCTATTTTGTTAAGGGTAACTTGCAGCACACATTTCAAGACGAATTACAGTAAGGCAGAAAATGGCGTCTGGAAACGTTATGTTTTTTTGGATCAAAACTCCTATACTTTACATACCATCTACCACTGTATTTTAACGTTCCCACACACACATTAATGGAGGCATGCTATAAAAATAACAACACAACTTTGATGGCAAATACATCAGCTCAAAACATTTCGCCACACCTGTCTCTAGATTTATTTATTGCCAAACAAAATTATCTACCATCTTCTAAATCGCCCACTGTATTTTAACGTTCCCACACACACATTAATGGAGGCATGCTCACACTCAATGACCCTCACCCTCAACACCTCACCTACCCTCACCCTCACTCACCCTCAACCACTCACCCAACACATCACTCTCACTCACCATCAACATCTCACCCTCAACACCTCACCTACCCTTACCCTCACTCACCCAACACCTCACCCTCACTCACCATCAACATCTCACCCTCACTCACCCTCATCCTCACTCCCCATCAACACCTCACCATCACTAACCCTCAACTCCTCACTCTCACTAACCCTCAACCCCTCCCCCTCACCCTCACTCACCCTCACCCTCATTCACCATCAACACTTCACCATCAGTAACCCTCAACTCCTCACTCTCACTAACCCTCAACCCCTGCCCCTCACCCTCACTCATCCTCACCCTCATTCACCGTCAACACCTCACCCTCACTCAACATCTCACCTTCACTCACCATCAACATCTCACCCTCACTCACCCTAAACACCTCACCCTCAACACCTCACCCTCAACACCTCACCCTCAACCACTCACCCTCACCTCACCCTCACCTCACCCTCAACCCCTCACCCAACCCCTCAACTCTTCACCCTCAACACCTCACTCACTCAATACCTCCCCCTCACTCACCCTCACCCTCACTTACCCTCAACACCCCACCATCACTAACCCTCAACCCCTCCCCCTCACTCACACTCACCCTCACCCTCATTCACCATCAACACTTCACCATCAGTAACCCTCAACTCCTCACTCTCACTAACCCTCAACCCCTGCCCCTCACCCTCACTCATCCTCACCCTCATTCACCGTCAACACCTCACCCTCACTCAACATCTCACCTTCACTCACCATCAACATCTCACCCTCACTCACCCTAAACACCTCACCCTCAACACCTCACCCTCAACACCTCACCCTCAACCACTCACCCTCAACCACTCACCCTCACCTCACCCTCACCTCACCCTCAACCCCTCACCCAACCCCTCAACTCTTCACCCTCAACACCTCACTCACTCAATACCTCCCCCTCACTCACCCTCACCCTCACTTACCCTCAACACCCCACCATCACTAACCCTCAACCCCTCACCCTCACCCTCACTCACCCTCCCTCACCCTCAACACCTCACCCTCACTAATTCTCAACTCCTCAATCCCCCTTACCCTCACTCACCCTCAATACCTCACTCTCACTAATCCTCAACCCCTCACCCTCACTAATTCTCAACCCCTCAATCACCCTTACCCTCACTCACCCTCAATACCTCACCCTCACTAACACTCAACCCCTCAGTCACCCTCACTCTTACCCTCACTCACACTCAACACCTAAGCCTCACCCTCACTCACCCTCACCCTCAACCCCTCATGCCATTTTTAAGGGTACCTTGGAGCAGACAGTTCAAGTCGAATTACAGTAAGGGAGAAAATGGCGTCTGGAAATGTTTTTTTTTAACAAAACTCCTTTAGTTTACATACCATCCCGTACACACACACCAACATCAATCCCAGCATTTAAAATTACCCACAGGCACATTCAAGGGGGCATGCTCACACTCAATGACCCTCACCCTCAACACATCACCTACCCTTACCCTCACTTACCCAACACCTCACCCTCACTCACCATCAACATCTCACCCTCACTCACCCTCATCATCACTCCCCATCAACACCTCACCATCACTAACCCTCAACTCCTCACACTCACTAACCCTCAACCCCTCCCCCTCACCCTCACTCACCCTCACCCTCAATCACCATCAACACTTCACCATCAGTAACCCTCAACCCCTCACTCTCACTAACCCTCAACCCCTGCCCCTCACCCTCACCCTCATTCACCGTCAACACCTCACCCTCACTCAACATCTCACCTTCACTCACCATCAACATCTCACCCACACTCACCCTAAACACCTCACCCTCAACACCTCACCCTCAACCACTCACCCTCAACCACTCACCCTCACCTCACCCTCCCTCACCCTCAACCCCTCACCCAACCCCTCAACTCTTCACCCTCAACACCTCACTCACTCAATACCTCCCCCTCACTCACCCTCACCCTCACTTACCCTCAACACCTCACCATCACTAACCCTCAACCCCTCACCCTCACCTTCACTCACCCTCCCTCACCCTCACCCCTCACCCTCACTAATTCTCAACTCCTCAATCCCCCTTACCCTCACTCACCCACAATACCTCACTCTCACTAATCCTCAACCCCTCACCCTCACTAATTCTCAACCCCTCAATCACCCTTACCCTCACTCACCCTCAATACCTCACCCTCACTAACACTCAACCCCTCACTCACCCTCACTCTTACCCTCACTCACACTCAACACCTCAGCCTCACCCTCACTCACCCTCACCCTCAACCCCTCATGCCATTTTTAAGGGTACCTTGGAGCAGACAGTTCAAGTCGAATTACAGTAAGGGAGAAAATGGCGTCTGGAAATGTTTTTTTTTAAACAAAACTCCTTTAGTTTACATACCATCCCGTACATACACACCAACATGAATCCCAGCATTTAAAATTACCCACAGACACATTCAAGGGGCGCATCCTCAGCAATGCTCACTGTTTTCATAGTAAAAATAACAACACAACTTAGATGGCAAATATTGTATCCAGCCTCTGACCCATTCAGCAACATACATCAGCTCATAAAAGTTCTCCACACCTTTTTCTACATTTATGTATTGGCAAACAAAATCATACACCATCTTTCTCATTCGCCCACTGTATTTTAACGTTGCCACACACACATTAATGGAGGCATCTGCAGCAATGTTCATTCTTTTCATACTAAACATAAACGCCACAAGTTTGAGCCTGGATATTACAAGACTTACATTAAGGAACGCATCCGCAGATAAGTTCTGTATTTACAACACGTACACACAGCAAAAACTATCCTAGCATTTAAAACTACCCACAGACACATTTTAGGCCCGCGTACGCAGCAAGGCTCACGATTTTCATAATAAAAACAATAACACAACTTTTATGTCAAATATTGCATCCGGCCTCTGACCCATTCAGCACCATGCATCAGCTCATAACATTTCCCCACACCTGTATTTACATTTATGTATCGCCAAACAAAATCATCGACCATCTTTCTCATTCGCCCACTGGATTTTAACGTTGCCACACACCCATTCATGGACGGCTCCACAGCAATGTTCAGTATTTGCATACTAAACATAAACGCCACAACTTCGCCACAACTTTCAGCCTGTATATTACAAGAGTTCTATGTTTAAAAGTGAAACTTTGTATACTTTACAAGCTTTATATATTCCATTTTTAAGGGTAACTTCGAGCAAACAGTTGAACTTCAATTACACTAACGTTAAATAAAACCAAAAAAAAAAAAAACTTTGCTTTGTCAGTTCCGAGCTAACTCTTATGTGCGCTTAAGGGAGTTGGCCAGGGAAGTCTACTGGCGCGCCAATGTCGAAACTCCATTTGCATACACATTCAAACATTCACACTTCCAATTCGCGCACATCAGCTAGTGTGACTTTTCCTTGGGGCAAGGGAAGGACTGCGAGCCGGGTGTTAGCTCGAGAACAACAACAAACCCCCCCCCAAAAAAAAAAAAATACTAACAGTAGAAACGTGATGTTTTTTCGCTAAACTTAAACAATCCCACTGAACGTAAATACGAACATTAGAAACGTGATTTTTTTTAACAAAACTTATTTACTTTACATAACCAGGCCTAGTATTTCACAATTTTCCTGTACAGCGTAGTATGTAACATCGGCCTATTCTACGTCGACGCTTGTACAGACTAAAGATTTTCGATGTTGCCTTCAGTGGAAAATTTACGATGTTGCCTTCTTTTGGATAACCACCATATTTCTTATACACACACATTAAGGGACGCATCCGCAGCAGCCTCACCCTCACTCACCCTCACCCTCACTCACCCTCAACCCCTCATGCTATATTTAAGGGTAATTTGGTGCAGACAGTTCAAGACGAATTACAGTAAGGGAGAAAATGTCGTCTGGAAACGTTTTGTTTTTTGAACAAAACTCCTATACTTTACATACCATGCCGTACACACAACGACAACAATCCCAGCATTTAAAATTACCCACAGACACATTCAAGGGCCGCATCCTCAGCAATGCTCACGATTTTTATAGTAAAAATAACAACACAACTTTGATGGCAAATAAATCAGCTCAGAACATTTCGCCACACCTATCGCTACATTTATGTATTGGCAAACAAAATTATCTACCATCTTTCTAATTCGCCCAATGTATTTTAACGTTGCCACACACACATTAATGGAGGCATGCTCACCCTCAATCACCCTCACCTTCAACCTCTCACCTACCCTCACCCTCACTCACCCTCAACCCCTCACCCTCACTAACTCTCAAACCCTCAATCACCCTTACCCTCACTCACCCTCAATACTTCACCTTCACTAACACTCAACCCCTCACTCACCCTCACTCTCACCCTCACTCACACTCAACACATCAGCCTCACCCTCACCCTCACTCACCTTCAATCCCTCATGCCGTTTTTAAGGGTAACTTGGAGCTGACAGTTCAAGTCCAATTACAGTAATGGAGAAAATGGCGTCTGGAAACGTGATGGTTTTTTAACAAAACTCCTATAGTCACTCACCCTCAACGCCTCACCCAACACCTCACCTTCACTCAACATCAACATCTCACCATCCCTCACCCTCAACACCTCACCCTCAACCCCTCACCCTCAACCACTCACCCTCAACCATTCACCCTCAACTACTCATCCTCACTCACCCTCCCTCACCCTCAACCCCTCACCCACACCCTCAACACTTCACCCTAAACACCTCACTCACCCTCAACCCCTCCCCCTCCCCCTCACTCCCCCTCACCCTTACTCACCCTCAACACCCCACCATCACTAACCCTCAACCCCTCACCCTCACTAACTCTCAATCCCTCAATCACCCTTACCCTCACTCACCCTCAATATCTCACCCTCACTAACACTGAACACCTCACTCACCCTCACTCTTACCCTCACTCACACTCAACACCTCAGCCTCACCTTCACTCACCCTCACCCTCAACCCCTCATGCCATTTTTAAGGGTATCTTGGAGCAGACAGTTCTATTTGAATTACAGTAAGGTCGAAAATGGCGTCTGTAAACTTTATGTTTTTAAAAAAAAACTCCTATAGTCTACATACCATGCCGTACACAGACACCGACAACAATTCCACCATTTAAAATTACCCACAGCCACATTCAAGGGCCGCATCCTGAGCAATGCTCATTATTTTTATACTAAAAATAATACAACTTTGATGTCAAATACATCAGCTCATAACATTTCGCCACACCTGTCTCTACATTTATGTATTGCCAAACAAAATTATCTACCATGTTTCGAAATCGCCCACTGTATTTTAACGTTGCCACACACACATTAATGCAGGCATGCTCACCAACAATCACCCTCACCCTCAACCCCTCACCTACCTTCACCCTCACTCACCCTCAACCCTTCACCCTCATTCACTCAAAACTTCAGCCTCGACCTCACTCACCCTCAACACCTCATGCCATTTTTAAGTGTAACTTGGAGCAGACAGTGCAAGTCGAATTACAGTAAGGGAGAAATTGCCGTCTGGAAACGTGATGTTTTTTTAACAAAACTCCTATAGTCACTCACCCTCAACGCCTCACCCAACACCTTACCTTCACTCACCATCAACATCTCACCCTCACTCACCCTCAACACCTCACCCTCAACCCCTCACCCCCAAACCCTCACCCCCAACGCCTCACCCCCAACCCCTCACCCTCAACCACTCACCCTCACTCACCCTCCCTCACCCTCCCTCAACCCCTCACCCACACCCTCAACACTTCACCGTAAACACCTCACTCACCCTCAACCCCTCCCCCTCACCCTCACCCTCACTCACCCTCAACACCTCACTCTCACTCACCCTCAACCCCTCACCCTCACTAACTCTCAAACCCTCAATCACCCTTACCCTCACTCACCCTCAATACTTCACCCTCACTAACACTCAACCCGTCACTCACCCTCACTCTCACCCTCACTCACACTCAACACCTCAGCCTCACCCTCACCCTCACTCACCTTCAATCCCTCATGCCATTTTTAAGGGTAACTTGGAGCTGACAGTGCAAGTCGAATTACAGTAAGGGAGAAAATGGCGTCTGGGCACGTGATGTTTTTTTAACAAAACTCCTATAGTCACTCACCCTCAACGCCTCACACAACACCTCACCTTCACTCACCATCAACATCTCACCCTCACTCACCCTCAACACCTCACCCTCAACCCCTCACCCCCAACCCTCACCCCCAACCCCTCACCCTCAACCACTCACCCTCACTCACCCTCCCTCACCCTCAACCCCTCACCTACATCCTCAACACTTCACCCTAAACACCTCACTCACCCTCAACCCCTCCCCCTCACCCTCACTCACCCTCACCCTCACTCACCCTCAACACCTCACCATCACTAACCCTCAACCCCTCACCCTCACTAACTCTCAATCCCTCAATCACCCTTACCCTCACTCACCCTCAATATCTCACCCACACTAACACTGAACCCCTCACTCACCCTCACTCTTACCCTCACTCACACTCAACACTTCAACCTCACCCTCACTCACCCTCACCCTCAACTCCTCATGCCATTTTTAAGCGTAACTTGGAGCAGACAGTTACAGTCAAATTACAGTAAGGTCGAAAATGGCGTCTGTAAATGTTATGTTTTTTAACCAAAACTCCTATAGTCTACATACCATGCCGTACACACACACCGACAACAATCCCACCATTTATAATTACACACAGCCACATTCAAGGGCCGCATCCTCAGCAATGGTCACAATTTTTATACTAAAAATAACAACACAACTTCGATGGCAAATACATCAGCTCATAACATTTCTCCACACCTGTCTCAACATTTATGTATTGCCAAACAAAATTATCTCACATCTTTCTAAAGCGCCCACTGTATTTTAACGTTGCCACACACACATTAATGGAGGCATGCTCACCCTCAATCACCCTCACCCTCAACCCTCACCTACCCTCACCCACCCTCAACCCCTCACCCTCACTCAACACCTCAGCCTCGCCCTCACTCGCCCTCACCCTCAACCCCTCATGCTATTTTTAAGGGTAACTTGGCGCTGACAGTTCAAGTCGAATTACAGTAAGGGAGAAAATGGCATCTGGAAACGTGATGTTTTTTTAACAAAAATCCTATAGTCAGTCACCCTCAACGCCTCACCCAACATCTCACCTTCACTCACCATCAACATCTCACCCTCACTCACCCTCAAAACATCAGCCTCAACCCCTCACCCTCAACCACTCACCCTCAACCATTCACCCTCACTCACCCTCCCTCACCCTCAACCCCTCACCCACACCCTCAACACTTCACCCTAAACACCTCACTTATTCTCAACCCCTCCCCCTCCCCCTCACCCTCACTCACCCTCAACACCTCACCATCACTAACCCTCAACCCCTCACCCTCACTAACTCTCAATCCCTCAATCACCCTTCCCCTCACTCACCCTCAATACCTCACCCTCACTAACACTCAACCCCTCACTCACCCTCACTCTTACTTTCACTCACACTCAACACCTCAGCCTCACCCTCACTCATCCTCACCCTCAACCCCTCATGCCATTTTTAAGGGTAACTTTGAGTAGACAGTTCAAGTCGATTTACAGTAAAGGAGAAAATGGCGTCTGGAAACGTTATGTTTTCTTAACAAAACTCCTATAGTTTACATACCATGCCGTACACACACACCAACATCATTCCTAGCATTTAAAATTACCCACAGACACATTCAAGGGCCGCATCCTCAGCAATGCTCACGAATTTCATATTAAAATTAACAACACAACTTTGATGGCAAATATTGTATCCAGCCTCTGACCCATTCAGCAACATACATCAGCTCATAACATTTCGCCACACCTGTCTCTACATTTATGTATTGGCAAACAAAATCATCGACCATCTTTCTCATTCTCCCACTGTATTTCTACGGTGACACTCACACATTAATGGAGGCATCTGCAGCAATGTTCTGTATTTTCATACTACACATAAACGCCACAACTTTGAGCCTGTATATTACAAGAGTTACATTAAGGGACGCACCCGCAGCGAAATTCTGTATTTACAACACGTACACACACAGCCAAAATTATCCTAGCATTTAAAACTACCCACAGACACATTTAAGGGCCACTTACGCAGCAATGTTCACGATTTTCATAATAAAACGAAGAACACAACTTTTATGGCAAATATTGCATCCGGCCTCTGACCCATTCAGCACCATGTATCAGCTCATAACATTTCGCCACACCTGTCTTTACATTTCTTTTTTGCCAAACTAAATCATCGACCATCTTTCTCATTCACCCACTGTATTTTCACGTTGCCACACACACATTAATGGACGCATCCGCAGCAATTTTCAGTATTTTCATACTAAACATAAACGCCACAACTTTGAGCCAGTATATTACAAGAGTTGTATGTTTAAAAGTGAAACTTTGTATACTTAGGATGCTTTATATATGCCATTTTTAAGTGTAACTTCAAGCAGACAGTTAAAGTCCAATTACACTAACGTAAAAAAAAAGGCCCTTTCAAAATCTTATGTGGGCTTAAGGGAGTTGCCCAGGGAAGTCTACTGGCGCGCCAATATCGAAACTCCATCTGCATACACATTCAAACATTCACACTTCCAAGTCGCGCACATCAGCTAGTGTGACTTTTCCTTGGGGCAAGGGAAGGACTAAAAGCTTTGATCCTTTCTTAAACCCAAAAAAAAAAAAAGATTCTTGCATCGTTACCCCCTATTTAAGCAGAGGGACGGGTCACTTTAAGTCATACTCTCTTTTTACCTGCGAGGACAGAACTTCGACTTACAGAACGGCGCTGTACTTGCTGCTATCGACCAACAGCCACTGAAAAATTACGCCATTCAATCTTAGAACGTAAGTGCATGCAAGTTTTATTTCTATACATCTAAGGGACAGTATTGATACATTTACTTGCGTTTATTAGAACGGTTACTATATCAACATTGCACCTGTGTTAAATTATTCTGCGACATGTTTGTTTGCAAATCTACATTTTCTATGGTAATACTTAGCAAAGGACTACGTAATTTCTCAAACAGGTCATACCTTTGTTTAAACCAACCGATACATATTGTTTTTTTTTATCGTTATATCTTGTAGGTTATTCGTACGCTTTCAACATTTCCTTGATAGGGGGAAAGAAACTGCGCACCAACATATATCATGTAAGTACAGCCAACTGTTCACTCTTCTACACAATTTTTACTTCCGTTCCTAACACTCCGACTCGCCACACAGAACATTCCTTCCAATAATTCAAGGCACAACATAAGTTTGACACACACCCTCTCGTACATCTCCTTGTGTTACCTTTTCACGCACACACAACTAAAAAGACTTACTAAATTACAATCACGACATATTGATTGCAAGTACAACTTCAATTTACTTGACACTATCAACAAGAGCAACAGTACCCACAGCTTCACCTTGCACCTAACACACAAAAGCGCACACACATTATCACATTCACATGCATAGGAACAAACATCCCCGTTACACCATGCGAACTACTTTCGGAACATTCGGCCGCAATCTCATATCATAACACTTCGCCACACTCCCAGGAACATTTCCTTCACAATTTCAACTACATACATTACTTGCACACTAACTGGGTACACTTTCAATATTACACGCAAACCGCATTCATTCTTATATTTAATGCAACACAGTAACTACTCCTAATTACAACATGACACACACACCTTCTTTTTACGTCTGTTACTATTACCTTTTCACGCACACACGTTTAAGAACACATACTATATAACACGCACGGCGAATTGAGTGCAACCACAACAGAACACTCCTTACGATTTTAGTCACAGCTTCACAGCAATACAGTAAACAGGATGATCGGACTGAACAGTGAACAGAGCTGCAGCTTACACTACTCACACACACCTTGTCAGATTATCTTTCAATATTACACGCATACCGCTTGCATTCTCAGATTAAATGTAACACAGTAACCAGTGCAAGTTACAAGATGACACATACGCACCCTTTTTTTGACATCTATTAGTATTAACTTTTCACGCACACACTGTTAAGAACACATACTATATCACACGCACGCCGAATTGAGTGCGACCACATTAGAACACTCATTACGCTTTAATTGACAGCTTCATAGCAAGACAGTAAACAGGATGATCGGACTCAAGAGTGAACAGAGCTGCATCTTACACTAATCACACACAGCCTGTCACATTAGGCAAAACACTGACTGCCACCCTTATACAGCACGTGCGACTCCAACGCAATCTAAGATCATAGCACTTCGCCACTACAGCACCAAACTTTCAGGCACAACTTCAAATTGCACATTTATTTGCACGCAAACAGGCTACACTTCACAACATTCACCCGCAGCTTTACTGGCACACAGTAAGTAATCCAAGTTACTAGCTGACACACGAAAACAGCCGCTCGTACAACTACTAGTATTACCTTTCCACAAACACACATCCAATAACACATTAGCCAGGATTTGCGGCCTACAAAAATAAACACTTCACTTTACACTTACTACACTATTCCCAGGCACATTGTAACATTAGGGAGAATAGTACAGCCATAAACCGTTCGCAACACTTCGCCACACCACAACAAAATTTTCATACACACATTCCACGAACAAGGGCACTTTCACACACACCCTCTATTACATGGCTACTCACAATCTTTCTCTCAGGGGCCAAATTTACTGTTTACTTTGTGTCCAAGGACCGCATCGGTGGGGGCAGGGTCAGTGGTTAAGGGTCGGGGCTACAGCAACAACATAAAACTGGCCATGAGGTTAATCACAGGACCCTGCAGACGAAGGCTTCGTCCACTGAGCCCTCCCGGCATACACATAATTTTCTCTCTCTCTTTCTCTCTTGGTCTCCCTCCCTCTCTATAGCACACTAATCACACACACACCCTGTCACATTAGGCAAAACACTGACTGCCACCCTTATACAGCACGTGCAACTCCTACGCAATGTAAGATCATAGCACTTCGCCACTACAGCACCAAACTTTCAGTCAGAACTTCTAATTGCACATTAATTTGCACGCAAACAGGCAACACTTTACAACATTTACGCAGAATGCATTCATTCGCAGCTTTACTTGCACAGTTAGTAATCCAAGTTACAAGCTGACACACGAAAACAGCCGCTCGTACAACTACTAGTATTACATTTTCACAAGCACACATCCAATAACACATTAGCCAGGATTAGCTGCCTACCCAAAAAAAAACTTGACCTTACACTTACTACACTATTCACAGGCACATTGGAACATTAGGGGGAATAGTACAGCCATAATCCGTTCGCAACACTTCGCCACACCACAACAAAGTTTTCATACACACAATCCACGATCAAGGGGACTTTCGCCCACACCCTCTATTACATGGCTACTCACAATCTTTCTCGCAGGGGAAAAATTTACTGTTTACTTTGTGTCCAAGGACCGCATCGGTGGGGGCAGGGTTAGTGGTTAAGGGTCGGGGCGACAGCAACAACATAAAACTGACCATGAGGTTAATCACAGGACCCTGCAGCCGAAGGCTTCGTGCACTGAGCCCTCCCGGCATAGACATAATTTTCTCGCTCTCTTTCTCTCTCGGTCTCCCTACATCTCTATAGCTCTCTCTCCCTCCCTATAGCTCCCCCTCCCTCTCTCCTGTCTTCCTCTGTCTCACTCTAACTGTGTTCCTCCCTCTGTCTCACTCCCCCTCTCTTCTTCCTCCTCTCTCTCTCTCCCTCTCTCCCTCCCTCTCCGTCTCCCTCCCTATCACCCTGCATCTCACTCCCTTTCTCTTCCTCTCCCTCCATTTCCCTTCCTTTCCCTAACTTTGCCTTCCTCTCTGTCTTTGTACATAACTCTCCATTTGTCTCCCCTTTACTCCCTCTCTATCTTTCTACATTACTTGCACACTAACTGTGTACACTTTCAATATTACACGCACACCGCATTCATTTTCATATTCAATGCAATATAGTAAGTAATCTAAGTTACACGATGACACACACACACATTTTTCGGTACTTCTCTCACTATTAACTCTTCACGCACACACTCACTCCCTCTCCATCCCCAACAACAATTCCAGCTTTTAAAAGTACCCACAGACACATTCAAGTCCCACATCCTCAGCAATTCTCAACTATTTTCCGAATACAAATAACGACACTACTTTAAGGGGGTCGTTATTTTTTGAAGCCTCACACACACTCACCCTCACTTACCTGCAACGCCTCACCCTCACTCACCCTCACCCTCACTCACACTCACCACCTCACCCTCACCCTCACTTACCCTCAACGCATCACCCTCAGTCACCCTTAACAGCTCACCCTCACTCTCACTCACCCTCAATGCCTCTCCCTTCCTCACCCTCACCCTCACTCACCCTCAACGCCTCACCCTCACCCGCACTCACCCTCATTCTCACTCACCCTCACTCACCCTCAACACCTCACCCTCACTCACCCTCAACCCCTCGCCCTCCCTCACCCTCCCTCACCCTCAGCCTCACTCACCCTTACTCACCCTCACCCACCCTCACGCTCATCCTCACTCACCCTCACTTACCCTCACTCACCCTCAGTCACCCTCAGTCACCCTCACTCAACCCCTCACCCTCACTCACCCTCACTCAACCTCTCACTCAACACCTCACTCTCACTCACCCTCAACACCTCACTCACCCTCAATTTCACTCACCCTCAATTTCACTCACCCTCACTCATCCTCAACACTTCCCCCCCCCCCCTCACTAGCCCTCAACACCTCACACACACACCCTCAACACTTCTCCCTCAACTCCTCACTCACCCTCACTCTCACTCAACACTTCAACACCTCAGCCTCAGCCTCACCCTCACCCTCACTCACCCTCAACACCTCACTCACCCTCAACACCTCATTCTCACTCACCCACACTCACCCTCATCCTTACTCACCCTCAACTTCTCACCCTCACTCACCCTCAATCTCTAAGCCTAACCTACCCTCACTCACCCTCAACCCCTCACCCTCACTCACCCTCACTCACACTCACCCTCACTCAACCTCATGCTCACTCACCCTCATGCTCACTCACCCTCAACACATCATCCTCACTCACCCTCACCATCACTCACCCTCAAACCGTCACCCTCACTCACCCTCACCCTCACCCTCACTCACCCTCAATACCACTCACCCTCACTCACCCTCAAACCCTCCCCCTCACTCACCCTCACCCTCAACACCTCACCTCACTAACACTCAACACCTCACCCTCACACTCACACCCTCAACATTTCACCCTCACTCACCCTCAACCCCTCACCCACACTCACCCTCTCTCTCCCTCTCTAGCTCCCCCTCCCTCTCTCTTGCCTTCCTCTTTCTCACTCTAACTTTGTTAATCCCTCTGTCTCCCTCCCCCTCTCTCTCCCTCCCTCCATCCCCGTCTCCCTTCCTATCACTCTCCCTCTCACTCCCTTTCCCTTCCTCTCACTCCATTTTCCTTCCTTTCCCTCACTTTCCCTCACTCTCCCTCACTCTCCATCTCCCTCACTCTCCCTCCCTTTTACTCCCTCGGCATTTCCCTCCCCTTCACTCCCTTTCTGTCTTTGTACATTACTTGCACACTAACTGGGTACACTTTCAATATTACACGCACACCCCATTCATTCTCAGATTCAATGCAACACATTAACCAGTCCAAGTTACAAGATAACACACACACACATTTTTTTACGTCTCTCAGTATTAACTTTTCACGCACTCACTCACTCTCTCTCTGTCCCCCTTTTCCTCCCACTCCCTCTCTCTCCCTCTATCATCTCACCCTGCCTGTGTGCCAGCCGTGGCGCATACACTCACAGCAGCACTAGAGCTCTTAACAGGTCTTTAAAAGACTATTTACATGCTAATGTGGCCTTTATGGGAAAAATTCGAAAAAATATATTCTAACCATTATGTTTTTTTTCTCCTTTCAGATTATTAAAACAACAACAAAAGAAACAGAAGTTAAGGTAAATACTACTTTGCCACTTAGTTTAAAATTTGTAAAAAGTTCATACCTTACAGTCCCCAAAAAAATTTGTTACTTCACAAACCTTCTTAATTTACATTTGTTGATAACAACATTTCAGTATAACTTATAAGATGCAGAGATGCTTGAAAGCAAGTTACCATCAAGGGAATAGCAAATTTAATAGCAAATCACAAGGTAAGCAATGCTTACCAAATAGTGCTTTTGCTGTCTTGCACAATTTATGCAAGCCAGTAACTACTTGGAACTCTAATGATCTGCATTATATAATGGACCGTGGGGACGCTTTATATCTACAAATGCATTCTATTAACAAAGAAACACTTATGCATCCAGATGACCTGCCAAGGTATATAGACCACAATCAAGAGATATATTCACTTTTGCTACGGAATGCTTACTACGGTGATGTCCTTAAACGTTTTGATAAAGCCTACCCAGATGTTAGCACAGCATTAAATGTTACTATTAATAAGCACTGTGGTGTTCTACTTTGTATGAATGTTTATGTTATAGCTATTTTCAAACATATGCAATCATACTTTGTATTTGATTCACATAGTAGGGACCATGAAGGCATGCCTCATTCAAACGGAACATGTGTTACAATTGCATTTAATTCGTTTGAAGGGCTAATTCAATATGTTATGAAACTAGCATATAACTTTACACATCAGGCTGAGCAATGTGTCCAATTTGAATTAACACCAATAGATATAAAAGTCATTAAAAGGAAATCCTTTACAAAAGCACTTACTGTGCACACAAAAAATAGTCACCTACCGCAAGAAAGAAAAATTTGGGTACATACTACTGAATGTACTCCTAATCAGACTATAACATCAACATCAATGTCTTCTGATGATTTACTGAATAAAAGTAAGGGAGGGAATAGCAATAGTAATCATTTAGCACAATTACCAGGTAATAGTAAAGCTATACAGGGAACAAATAAACAGTCTCGGAAAAGAAAAAGGGATTCAAGTACAGGTCCAACTAAAGTTGTACAAAGAAAAAAAGTTAATACAGCTGAAGAAGACATTACCAACAGTCAACTAAGTGCTACTGATAATAACATACCCATATTCACGCAGGGCCAAAGACAGAAACGAGGTAAACAAATCCATACAATCATTCGCAAATTCCACCGGGAAATATTGCATGGGCCAGAGTACATTTGTACTCTTTGCAATCAACTGTGGCATAAACAAACGTTGCTAAATATACGCAGTGTTAGCCAATCCGAAATTTTCAACAAGTGTAACATTAGTAACAAGAAAACAAATTTTATTTGTAAGACTTGCTATTATTACATTCGCAAAAACAAAATACCACCATGTTCTATTGTAAATGGCATGGGCTTCCCAAATGTACCAGTTGAATTAGAATTATATGATTTAGAAGAAAGATTAGTTTCACCTAGGATACCATTCTTACAAATTCGGAGTCTGCCACGCGGTTTTCAAAAATCATTATCAGGTGCAGTAGTTAATGTACCTGCAGATGTTATGACAACTGTTACAATTTTACCAAGGCAAATTAATGACGCCATGACAATCCCAGTGAAATTAAAAAGGAAATTAATCTATAAATCATATACACATTATGAGAATATTAGACCAAATACAGTAAAAAAGGCAGCTACATGGCTAGCTAAAAATAGTACAATGTTTAATGAATATGGTGTTACGATTAACCCTGACTGGGAGTATATACCTCCAGAAATAGAATCTCACAATGAGACTTCTGAGACAAACAATTCATCTGATAGTTCTGACAACATAGAAGCTGGGAATTTGGATACTATGTTAACAAATGAAACTATTACTAGTAATTCGCTGAATGTGTTAAGTTTCGCTCCAGCTGAACATAACACGCCAAGAGGTTTATATGAGGATAAAGATTCAGAGTTTTTGGCTTTCCCTACTATTTTTTGTGGTGAACGAAGGCCTAACAATAAGGAAAGACACATACCGGTACATTATAGTACTATTTGCCAAGCAGAGTTAAGGAGTTATGATAGAAGAGTCGCTAAATCTATTACTAATGTGTTTTTTAAACTTAAGAAATTACATATTAAGCAGATCCATGGTAAAATCAACATTTCCATCAGAAAACATTTTACAGATGGAAATAAAATAACTGCTAAAGACATTAAATGTAATATTGCCAATGTTTTACAGTTTAATGAGGGTTACAAAGTATTAAAAACTATACGCAGTTCACCTCCATATTGGGAAGGTTGCAAAAAAGATATTTTTGCAATGATAAGGCAACTTGGCATACCCACTTTCTTTTTGACTTTATCTGCTGCTGAAACAAAATGGCACCATTTAATAAATATACTATTGAGAGTTAGAAACTTAAAGGAATGTACAGAGGAAGAATTCTTAAACATGTCTTGGGAAACTAAAAGTAAATTAATACAAGAAGATCCAATAACATGTGCAAGACAGTTTGACTATCAAGTTAGGAAATTCTTTAATTGTGTTTTGCTGAATGGCACTAATCCAATTGGGGAAATAGTAGACTACTTTTACAGAGTCGAATTCCAACAAAGAGGTTCTCCACATATACATGCATTACTCTGGGTAAACAAAGCACCATTGTATGGTGTTTCACCAGTGGAAGAAGTCAATAGCTTTATTGACAAATATATCACTTGTCATAAGTCTGAGAACCCTGTTTTACAACCGTTAATAAATCTACAAAGGCATGGTCACACCAAAAATTGTAGACGTAAACAGCAACGGACATGCAAATATCAATATCCAAAATATCCAATGTCAAGAACGCTCATATTAGAGCCATTAACACTTGAGGAGACAAATAAGCAATGGCAAGATAATATGAAAATAATACATGAAGCTATGAATAATACTACTTTTGATACACTTTCTTTTGAGGAATTTTTAGACTTCATTAAAATGGATGATAAAGAATATATTACTTCTATACAAACTAGCTTACAAAAAACAACTATTTTTTTGAAAAGAACACCAGGCGAATGCTTCATCAATAACTACAATAGTACTCTTTTAGAAGCTTGGCGAGCAAACATAGACTTGCAGTTTATACTAGACCCTTATGCTTGTGCAGTCTATATTATCTCATATATCAGTAAATCGCAAAGAGGAATTAGCAAACTTCTAGCGCAAGCTGCTAAAGAGGTAACAAGCAATAGTAATATCAAAGATCAACTTAAACACATAGGAAACAAATTCCTCAACTGCACAGAAATTAGTGCTCAAGAAGCAGCATATCTAATTCTTCAAATACCATTACGGAAAAGCTCACGATCATTTGTATTTATTAATACTAGCCGTCCAGAGAAAAGAACTTATTTAATGCGTGATATCGAAACTATTAATAACTTGCCCGAAAATTCAACTGACATTCAATGTGAAAATATTATTATTAAGTACTGCAAACGGCCACAATCATTAGAGATGTGCACGTTAGCAGACTATGCGGCTAATTTCAACTATGTGAAGAAAAAAACACATGGGAAAGAAATAAATGATTGCGAAGATTTACTTGCAGAACAAAACTTTTACAGCTCAGATGAGGAAGAATTAGAAATAGAATGTAGTGACGGAAATAAAGAACAACAGAAACAGAATTATGATTATGCTTTAAATAAGCGCAGACAAGGGAAAATAATACGCTTTTGCAGATTTAGCAAAAATAATGAACCAGAAGAGTATTATAGAGAAATATTAATGTTGCACTATCCATGGAGGGAAGAAGAAAAAATACTAATCAACAAGGAAACTTACTATGATAGGTATCTGGAAGTTAAAACATTTGTTGACACACAACTAAAAATCTATAACAAACAGCATGGCGAAGTTACAAACATTATTCATGAACAGTGTCATGAAAATGTAATTTCACCTCCTCTATCACCAACTGTTAATATACAGACAGAAGACCAAAATCCAGAACATAATAATAGATATGATTTGGCTCTAGATTTAGGAATTAGAACTACAACTGAAGAACAAAGCTC
This sequence comes from Lissotriton vulgaris, assembly GCF_964263255.1. NCBI lineage: Eukaryota > Metazoa > Chordata > Amphibia > Caudata > Salamandridae > Lissotriton > Lissotriton vulgaris. Next base: position 598,954,878 of record NC_141696.1, read on the forward strand.
AACTAACGTTATTTTACCCAATGAAAAAATACCAACAACTTATGCAAAACTTAACGGAAGAACAACTTAAATTTGTTTACCATCACTTGCATTGGTTTAAAACTACAAGCACTCCATGCTATACTTTTTGCACTGGAGGGGCTGGTGTTGGGAAAAGTTTTGTAATATCTGCACTATATCAAACTTTACTACGCTACTATAACACTAAGGCCGGTGAAAATCCTGATAATGTTTATATCTTACTTACTGCTCCAACAGGAAAGGCTGCCCATAATATTAATGGCAAAACACTGCATAGCACTTTCAAAATACCTGTGTCGCAAAGTTTGACTTATAAACAACTGAGTCATGAACATAGAACTGCTCTACAAATGGAAATGATGCATGTTAGAGTTGTTATTATTGATGAAATTTCAATGGTAGGACACAATATGTTGAATTTTATACATAACAGGCTTCAAGAAATTAAATCATCTAATGAACCATTCGGAGGAATTTCTATTTTAGCCATTGGTGACTTTTACCAATTAAAACCTGTATTTGACAGATACATTTTTCAGGATTCTACACAAATGTATGGTCCTTTAAGTGCTAACTTATGGAAAGAACATTTTAAAATTTTTGAATTAACAAAAATTATGCGCCAAAAAGAAGATCTACAATTTGCTCAATTACTAAACCGATTGAGAGAAGGCAAGCATACTGAAGAAGATATTTCACAAATTAAGCAAAGGGAAATACAACCTGATGAGAGTTTATTAGAAACAATTCCATATATCATGTCAACTAATCTAGAAGTTAATGAAATTAACCAAAAGGTTTTAGAACAACATTGCAAAGATTATCCAGTCTACATAACAGTAGCAAGCGATACCGTCAGTTCTGATTTGTCTGAAAATGTGAAAAAAACTATTCTTAAGCAACTGCCCAAAGATCCACAGAAAACAATGGGCCTTTCACATACATTACACATTGCCTTACAACTTCGTTATGATTTAAGTTGCAATGTGGATGTCAATGATGGTTTAACAAATGGCGCAACTGGTGTTGTACAATTAGTTGAATTGATTAACAATACACCTATTATTGTTTGGTTGTTATTTGACAATCCCACTATAGGACAAACAACCAGACAACAATATAAACACTTATTTCATTCACAAATACAAAATACATGGACACCAATACATGCTATAGCTAGACATTTCCAATACACTAAAAAATTTATTACCATTATACGGAAGCAATTTCCTTTACGCCAAGCATCAGCACGCACTATACATCGCACACAAGGTGCAACTCTCGAACCACTTTATATACACTTTAATAACAGCAAGATTCATCATTTGCATTATGTTGCTATTAGCAGGGCAAAATCAATACAAAATGTATATGTACACAATTTTGATGAACGTAAAATTTTAGTACATCCACAAGTTAATGAGGAAATGCACAGATTAAGGACAGAAATGCCACTTGAAATACATATCCCACAGTTACATACATACAGTGCACATTTCAATATCATTGCACACAATATAAGATCACTACAGAAAAATTTTTCATCTATGGTAGCGGATAGGAATATATTACAAGCAGACGTTATTTGCTTAACTGAGATCAACACTACAAGAAATGCTACAGCTAATGATTTCACGATAGAACAATACCATCACATTATATTTGATAAATTTCATACATACAACACAAACCATGGAATGATTATGTACTACAAAAAAGATTTATTTATATTGCCTATTTATGAGACACTTGAAGGGATAGACATTTTACATTTTACTCTACAGATTGATAACACAGATTACCTTATTATTATTTTATACAAACCACCCCTAAAAAGTATAACTTCTCTTTTTGATTTCATCACAAATATTACGGATTTTTACCCCACACACAAATTGATTATTATAGGGGATTTCAATGTGGATGTATCTCAACAAAATGCAAACAGCAAGCAATTACTTGGATTCTTTGAAACAAAATTACAATGTCAACAACTCATTAACAGTTACACAACTAACTACCAATCCATTTTAGATCATATATATACAAATGACCAACTACACAACTATGGTACTTTAGAATGCTATTACAGTGATCATAAAGCAATATGGGTTTGTATTTAACATGTTATATCACATTTTCTATTTCAGATGATGTCTATTGAAGAAATAATGAACATTAATACCGATGACAACAAACCATACCAGAAACCCATAAGAGTTAATGTCATCAACTGCTCAGGGAAAACTACGTACAAAAATGCTAAACAAGAGCAGAAAATTTTATTCCATTTGGCTTTAGCAGATAAAACTGGAACAATAAAATGTACTTGTTACCAAGAAAATTTATATGATCAAACTAAAACTAACTGTGGACTACTGATACGAAACTTTATTATCAAAAACAAAACAATTTTAATTACAAAGCAAACTAAAGTAACCAAATTTCCCGCAATGACAATTGAGGAGGGCCTGATCCAACAAGCGAACAACATTTTGCATCCGCCTGCACCATCGGCTTCTCCCATCAAGGAAATAAAACGGGCAAGTCTAAAAAGTCTGATGACCGTTTCAGGGACAATAATTGCCGTAAGTATGAACACAAACATGTCATCATGTCAACTAAAAAAAACCATTGTCTCGCATTTGAAAAGTTGGACTTATTAGTATTGTAAATGACATATCTTATGTATTTTTTACTTTTTTAAATTGCAAGTCTAAATAGTCTTATGACTGTTTCAGGGACAATATGTGCCAGAAGTATGAACGCAAACATGTCATCATGTCTACTAAAAAAATGCATAGTTGGCTTACACACAAATTACACATTTAGGGGCCTGATGTAGGTAGCCCTTTACCGATCCCAATCGGCCGAAAATACCGATTTTCGGCCGTTTCCGATCGGTAAAGGGCTATTGAGATGTAGGGGCACATTTTCGGTAACTTTAGCGAATCTGTATCATTACCGAATCGGTAAAATAATTACCGATTCGGTAATATTTACCGATTCGGTAAAATTACCGAAAATGCAATGTAGGTAGGCAATGTACCTTCTGCACATGGCTTACAGAATCGGTATTTTACCATGGAATACAAATCCATGGTAAAATACCGATTCCGGTGTGCATGCACATGTGTGCATGCACACCTATGTCATGTGACAGGCAGACCTGCCCTTAGGGCAGGTATGCTTGCCACATGGCACCTGTGCCTGTTTTGGGGTTGCTAGAGGGTGTCAAAGTGACACCCCCTGCACCCTTCTGAATTCTTTAATTACCGATTCGGTAAATACCGAATCGGTAATGCCTAATCATTCCTATGGGCTTCAAAGCCCATAGGAATGAATGGGCATTACCGATTCGGTATTTACCGATTCGGTAATTAAAGAATTGTTAAGGATTCGGTAACGAATCCAGATGTTGGGACCTACATACCATTTACCGATTTTGAAATACCGAATCGGTAGGATTCGGTATTTCAAAATAGGTAAATGGGATTTACCTACATCGGGCCCTTAGTAACTTCACTAACAAGCTCAAAAAAGGTTGCATTATACACTCTTTCACACTATGTAGAAAGTAAGAGTTTTGGGAAATATCATAGGCCAGTGCTTTGGGGTATACTACAAATTCAAGTACTCTCCACAAAGCCATTTTTTACAAAAAATAATGCAATCTGGTAGAAAGGATGTTCATTTGGGTCGTGAAATATAATACATTATATTGCCATTCATACAACGCACTAGTACTATGTGTTTTTACTGTCACTATTTTATAGAATGGTTCTTTTTGGGTTTACCAAAAGGACGCAAAGACTGTCTTTACATCAATGCCTCACCCTCAGTCACCCTCACTCACCCTCAACACCTCACCCTCACTCTCCCTCAACACCTCACCCTCAACAATTCACCCTTAATGCCTCACTCACCCTCAATCTCACTCACCCTCAATCACCCTCAACACCTCCCCCTCACTCACCCTCACTCACCCTCACTAGCCCTCAACACCTCCCACTCAAAAACTCTACCCTTCTCCCTCAACTCCTCACTCACCCTCACTCTCACTCAACACCTCAACACCTCAGCCTCACCCTCAACGCCTCAACCTCAATCACTCACCCTCACTCACCCTCATCCTTACTCACCCTCAACTTCTCACCCTCACTCACCCTCAACACCTCACCCTCAACACCTCACCCTCAACAATTCACCCTTAATGCCTCACTCACCCTCAATCTCACTCACCCTCAATCACCCTCAACACCTCCCACTCACTCACCCTCACTCACCCTCACTAGCCCTCAACACCTCCCCCTCAAAAAGTCAACACTTCTCCCTCAACTCCTCAGTCACCCTCACTCTCACTCAACACCTCAACACCTCAACACCTCAGCCTCACCCTCAACACCTCACCCTCACTCAATCACTCACCCTCACTCACCCACACTCACACTCATCCTTACTCACCCTCAACTTCTCACCCTCAATCTCTCACCCTCAACACTCCCTCACTCTCACTCACCCTCAACCCCTCACCCTAACTCTGCCTCACTCACACTCACCCTCACGTAACACCTCATCCTCACTCACCCTCACTCACCCTCAACCCCACCCTCACTCACCCTAACCCTCACTCACCCTCAACACCTCACCCTCAATCACTCACCCTCACCCTCACCCTCACTCATGTCATCATGTCTACTAAAAAAATGCATAGTTGGCTTACACACACAGTACACCTTTAGTAACTTCATTAACAAGCTAAAAAAAATCGCATTATACACTCTTTCACTCTATGTAGAAAGTACGAGTTTTGAAAACTATAATATGCCAGCGCTTTGCTGTATACTACAAATACAAGTACTCTCTACAAAGCCATTTTTTGCAATAAATATTGCTATCATTTAGAAAGGATGTTCATTTGGGTCGCTAAATATAATACATTATATGGCCATTCATACAACGCACTAGTAATATGTGTTTTTACAGTCACTATTTTATACAATGCTTACTTTTTGTTTAGGAAGAGAACGCAAACACTGTGTTTACCTCAATGCCTCACCCTTAGTCACCCTCACTCACCCTCAAAACGTCACCCTGACTCACCCTCAACACCTCACCCTCAACACTTCACCCTCAACGCCTCACTCACCCTCAATCTCACTCACCCTCAATCACACTAAACTCCTCACCCTCACTAGCCATCAACACCTCCCCCTCAAAAACTTAACCCTTCTCCCTCAACTCCTCAGTCAACCTCACTCTCACTCAACACCTCAGCCTCACCCTCACCCTCACTCACCCTCAAAACCTCACCCTCACTCAATCACTCACCCTCACTCACCCACACTCACCCTCATCCTTACTCACCCTCAACTTCTCAACATCAATCACCCTCAATCTCTCACCCTCAACACTCACTCACTCTCACTCACCCTCAACCCCTCACCCTAAATGACCCTCACTCAGCCTCACTCACACTCACCCTCATCCTTACTCACCCTCAACTTCTCACCCTCACTCACCTTCAATCTCTCACCCTCACCCTCTCACCCTCACTCACCCTCACCCTCACTCACCCTCACTTACATTCACCCTCACCCTCACGTAACACCTCATCCTCACTCACCCTCACTCCCCATCAACTCCTCACCCTCACTCACTCACACTCAACACCTCACACTCAATAACTCACCCTCACCCTCACTCATGTCATCATGTCTACTTAAAAAATGCATAGTTGACTTACACACACATTACACCTTTAGTAACTTCAATAACTAACTCAAAAAAAAATAGAATTATACACTCTTCACACATAGTAGCAAGTACGAGTTTTGAAAACTATAAGATGGCAGTGCTTTGGTGTATACTACAAACACAAGTACTCTCTACAAAGCCATTTTTGCAATAAACAATTCAATCTTTTAGAAAGGATGTTCATTTGGGTCGTTAAATATGATACATTATATTGACTTTCATACAATGCACTAGTAATATGTGTTTTTACAGTCACTATTTAATAGAATGCTTACTTTTTGTGTAGGAAGAGGACGCAAAGACTGTGTTTATCAATGGGCAAGATACCCCACTCAAATCGATTACAATAAAAGATGCAACTGATGATATAAAAGTGACACTGTGGAGAGAAGCGTCACTATTTAAAATACATCTTGGCAAATATGTTACCCTGACTCACGTCACTGTACATGAATTCAATTGCCAAAAAATATTGAATACAACGCGCCATAGCAAAATGGAGGTAAGCACAACAAACAAAACCTTTTGGAATTATCTCTTTCAGCCACTCTTGGACTTTCACCCAGTCTTGCCCTTTCACCCACTCTGCCCCTTGCACCCACTCTGGACCTTTTACCCACTCGGGACATTTCACCCACTCGGGACCTTTCACCCACTCGGGAGCTTTCACCCACTCGGGACCTTTCACCCACTCGGGACCTTTCAACAACTCTGGCCCTTTCACACACTCTAGGCCTATCACCCACTCTAGACTTATCACCCACTCTAGACTTATCACCCACTCTAGACTTATCACCCACTCTAGACCTATCACCCACTCTCGACCTATCACCCACTCAAACCCTATCAACAACTGGGACCGTTTCACCTACTCAGTCCATTTCACCCAATGTGTCCCTTTCAACCACTCTGTCCCTTTCACCCACTATAGGCCTTACACAAAACATAAAGTATACAAATTTAAAAACTAATTGTTGCTTTTGTTTTCTCTCAACAGGTAACAGCCCCACCAGAGGAAAAGATGGACATTCAAATTTATGGTGTTGAAAGCTCTACAGAGCAAAATAGTATTATCACAATAAAAGTGACAAACACAGACGAATATCAATCTATGCCCATCGAAAACGAGATCTTAATTAAATGGTTTATGTTAGATGAGGAAGTTGACAACATCGGGGATGCCCTTGTCCATTTTTTGCCACAAACTTTTGAAGTTGTCTTTTGTAATGGCAAAATCATAAAGATTCTGAAAGAAAAAGACGATGAAATATGTTCTGACTAAAATTTGCATGTTGCCAGGATATCTTATTTTTGTACAAAGTTAAACAATAAATATTTGTGTTTTTTTTTCAAAAATAAAAAAGTGTGGAATTCAAATTTTACAACTTCTATGGTAATTTTTTCAATACAAAAGGCAAATTATAACTAATACACTCAATTTATACAACATAGTCACACCCACATACAACATTCAGCCAATCCATTTGACATTACAAAAACATATACAAAATACACATACTTTGTAGCTTGCACGCACTACAGTAGTATGTATGAATGAGACTGTTGTTGTGCTAAATACGCCTGTGCTGGTGCAGAGTTATGCTGTGTTGTTGCTCAATGTTACTGTGGGGGGGCTGAATGATAAGGTGGTATTGCTGCGTGTTGCATTGGTGGACATCACAAATTAGGTTGTTGGGAGAAGTGCAACTGTTGTTGGGATGAGTTATGCTGTGGTGGTAATAGTTGAACACTAACACAGCACAACTCATCATCAACACAGAACAACACATCACAACAACAGCATTAGGAAGCACCACACTAACATCACTCATCAACACACCAACATCACTCTACACCACCACAACAGCATCATTCTACAACAACAACATACAAAAACACAAACACACTTTACATTAAAATAACAAGTCACACATGCAAAACACTCACATTTGCCAATCACACCCTCACTCACACTCACTCACCCTCAACTCATCACCCACCCTCAATTACACTCACTCACCCTCAACACCTCACCCTCACTCTCCCTCAACACCTCACCCTCACTCACCCTCAACACATCACCATCACCCTCACCCACCTTCACTCACCATCAACACCTCACCCTCACTCACCCTCACTCACCCTCAACACCGCACCCTCAAACGCTCACTCACGCTCACTCTCAACACCTCTCCATCACTCACCCTCAACGCCTCACCCTCACTCACCCTCAGCCCCTCACTCACCTTCAGCCCCTCACCCTCACCACCTCACCCTCAATCACCGTCATCCTCACTCACACTCAACACTTCACCCTCACTCACCCTCAACACATCTGCCTCAATTACCCTCAACCACACTTACCCTCAACACACTATCACACTAAAACAACACACAAACACTTACCACCACTGCACCACTTCACTCACCCTCAACACCTCACCCTTAAACTCTCACTCACACTCACTCTCACTCATCCTCAATAACACACAAAACCTCAACAACACTCAGCCTCAACTCCTCAATAACACTCAGCCCCTCACCCTCACTCACCCTCAACACCTCACCCTCAATCACACTCAGCACCTCACCCTCACTCACCCTCACTCATCCTCACTCACCCTCACTCATCCTCAACATACTATCACACTAAAACAACACACAAACACTTACAACTACAGCAACACTTCACTCACACTCAACACCTCACCCTTAACCCCTCACTCACCCTCACTCTTAACCATCCTCAATCACCCTCAACACATCACCCTCAACGCCTCACCAACACTCACCCTCAGCCCCTCACCCTCAGCCTCAACACGTCACCCTCACTCACCCTCAACACCTCACCCTCACTCACCCTCAACAACTCATCATCAACACATCACTCACCCTCACTCTCACTCATCCTCAATACTCTCAACACCTCACCCTCAATACCTCACTCACCCTCAGCCCCTCACCCTCACTCACCCTCAACTCCTCACCCTCAACACCTCACCCACACTCATCCTCACTCACCCTCACTCACCCTCAACAACTCACCATCAACACCTCACCTTCATACTCACTCACCCTCAACACCTCACCCTCATTCACCCTCACTCACCGTCAACACACTATCACACTACAACAACAAACAAACACTTACCACCACAGCAACACTTCACTCACCCTCAACACCTCACCCTTAACTCCTCACTCACCCTCAATCTCACTCATCATCAATCACCCTCAACACCTCACCCTCAACACCTCACTCTCATACTCACTCACCCTCACTCACCCTCAAAACATCACCCTCATTCACCCTCACTCACCGTCAACACACTATCACACTACAACAACAAACAAACACTTACCACCACAGCAACACTTCACTCACCCTAAACACCTCACCCTTAACTCCTCACTCACACTCACTCTAACTCATCCTCAATCACCCTCAACACCTCACCCTCACTCACCCTCAACGCCTCACCCACACTCACCCTCACACCCTCACCCTCAGCACCTCACTCTCACTCACCCTCAACGCCTCACCCTCAACGCCTCACCCACACTCACCCTCAGCCCCTCACCTTCAGCCTCAACACCTCACCCTCACTCACCCTCAACACCTCACCCTCAGTCAACCTCAACACATCACTCACCCTCAATCTCACTCATCCTCAATCACACTCAACACCTCACCCTCAACATCTCACTCACCCTCAGCCCCTCACCCTCACTCACCCTCAACTCCTCACCCTCACTCATCCTCACTCACCCTCAACACCTCCCCCTCATTCTCACTCACTCTCACCCTCACTCACCCTCATACTCACTCACCCTCAACACACTATCACACTACAACCACACACAAACACTTACCACCACAGCACCACTTCAATCACGCTCAACACCTCCCCCTCAACCCCTTACTTACCCTCACTCTCACTCATCCTCAATCACCCTCAACACCTCACCCTCACTCACCCTCAACGCCTCACTCACCCTCAGAGCCTCACCCTCACTCACCCTCAACGCCTCACACTGACTCACCCTCAACCTCACTCACCCTCAACGCCTCACCCTCACTCACCCTCAACACCTCACCCTCACTCACCCTCAACACACTATCACACTACAACCACACAAAAAAACAATTACCACCACAGCACCACTCATCACCACTGCAGCAAACAAAGGTCATACAATAAAAACATGTACGCCTTTAACAGTCACACACACAACAACAGCTATCAATGGCCACTTTCACCAGGCATACACACACAACAGTCATCAGTACTGCAGTACTATGTCTAAATGAGACTGTTGGTGTGCAAAATACGGATGTGGAAGTGCAGAGTGATGTAGTGTTGTTGCTCAATGGTACTGTGGGGCTGCAGAAAGATAAAGTGGTATTGCTGCATGTTGCATTCGTGGACATCAGTGATGCCATTGTTGGGAGAAGTGCAACTGTTGTGGTGCTGAGTTATGCTGTGGTGGTAATTATTAAACACCAACACAGCACCACTCATCACTAGCACAGAACAACACATCACAACAACAGCATTACTAAGCACCACACACTCACATGCCCACACGCTCACACACCCCCACCCTCACACACATCCACACTCACACACTCTCACACATCCTCGCACACCCACTCACATTCTCAATAAGCCTCATAGCCTCACGCTCGCCAACAATCACTCACCCTCACACCATCATCCCCTCACCCTCAACACCTCACCCTCACTCACCATCAACACACTATCACACTACAACCACACAAACACTTACCACCACAGCACCACTCATCACCACCACAGCATGACTCAGCAGACAAAGGTCATACAATAAAAACATGTACGCTTTTAACAGTCACACACACAACAACAGCTATCAATGGGCACTTTCAACAGGCATACACACATAACAATCATCAGTACTGCAGTAGTAGGTATAAATGAGACTGTTGTTGTGCGAAAGACGGATGTTGTAATGCAGGGTGATGCTGTGTTGTTGCTCAATGGTACTGTGGGGGTGCAGAAAGATAAAGTGGTATTGCTGCGTGTTGCATTCGTGGACATCAGTGATGGCGTTGTTGGGAGAAGTGCAACTGTTGTGTGCATGAGTTATGCTGTAGTGGTAATTATTAAACACCAACACAGCACCACTCATCACTAGCACAGAACAACACATCACAACAACAGCATTACTAAGCACCACATTAACAGCACTCAGCAACACACCAACATCACTCTGCACTACCACAACAGCATCATTCAACAACAACACACTATCACACTACAACTACACACTAACACTTATCACAACAGCACCACTCACCACCACTACAACATTACTCAGCAGACAAACGACATACAATAACATTATGGACGCTTTTAAGAAGCACACACACCAACAGCTATCAATGGACTCTTTCACCAGGCATACTTACACAACAGTCATCAGTACTGCGGTAGTATGTATGAATGAGACTGTTGGTGTGCTAAATACGGCTGTGGTGGTGCAGAGTGATGCTCTGTTGTTGCTCAATGGTACTGTGGGGGTGCAGAATGAAAAAGTGGTATTGCTGCGTGTTGCTTTCGTGGACATCAGTGATGCCATTGTTGGGAGAAGTGCAACTGTTGTGGTGCTGAGTTATGCTGTGGTGGTAATTCTTAAACACCAACACAGCACCACTCCTCACTAGCACAGAACAACACATCACAACAACAGCATTACTAAGCACCACACTAACATCACTCTGCAACACACCAACATCACTCTGCACCACCACAACAGCATCATTCAACAACAACACACTATCACACTACAACCACACACAAACACTTACAACAACAGCACCACTCATTACCACTACAGCATTACTCAGCAGACAAACGACATACAATCCAAACATGTGCGCTTTTAACAGGCACACACACTAATAGCTAGCAATGGACACTTTCACAAGGCGTACACACACAACAGTCATCAGTGCATCCTTTCACCATGCATACACCCACACAAACAGCCATCAATCCACGCTTTCAACAGTCACACACACCACCAGCCCGAAGTGCACGCTTTAGAACAACTTTTTGTACGTTGCACACACAATTACAGCTATACAAGCATGCTTTGGTGCTGTACAGTACTGCAGTTCTATGTCTAAATGAGACTGGGGGGGTTCTAAATACGGCTCTAGTGGCAAAGAGTGATGATCTCATGTTGCTCAATTGTAGTGTGGGGGTGCCGAATGTTAATAATGTGCTATTGCTGCCGAAATGGACATAAGGGATGCCGTGCAAGAGAAAATTACTACACACAAGGCAAGTGCGACCGAAAAACACGTACGGCAAAACGGAACTCAATCCATGCCAAAGAATAAAACTAAATAGCAGCCATTGATAAAATACTAAACACACTCTAATGAGAGGAGCCAGACAGAAAATACGTGCGAGCAAAGCAAGACCGAAAACAATAATTACATTAACATCACAAAAAGGAAATGCATAAACAAAAGTATAAGAACTCACAAAGGCACTCTTTCATAATATGAAAATAAAATTGTCATTACCTGTCGATCGTAGCAGCTCATTCCCTGAAATGTAGAAAATATAAAAAAAACACACAAAAAAGAGAACATACACAGTGCATACATAATACTTTTAACTCCAACAAGCAACAAACAAAATAAATGAATAGCGGCGAAACAAGTCACATACGGGTACAAATGACACAAGAAAAAGCAAAGTCAGAGGAAAAATAAACATCACAGTGCCACCTCAGGCGAAACAAAACTACAGAAACTACATACCAGGAAGACACTAGCAAAGATTAGTCAATGCATGCCGAACAATCAACTTAAACACGAGCCAACATTCGCATAAAGAACAAGAAAAATTCAAAACACAAGGAAAGTGAGCGCGAAATAACAACGGACGCAATTTCAAAGACATAACACATACAAAAATAAACATTGCTTTATGTAACATTTCGAAAGAATCCCATTTTTCAAACATATATCTTTTAGAACAGTACTAAAGGAAATTGTAACTCAAAACTCGATAATACACAAGGCGCAATACAAATAAAACACTCATACATCCTAATAAAACATTATTAATAATACGTATATACACACAAGTATTAATACATTCAAATTCATGTACTCAATGTTAAAAAATGTACATCTTACCAGTCAGACGACGCAGCAACAACCACGGAGGAATAACACACCTTTACCGCACGAACATTCACACCAATGTAGAAAACGCCCCGTTGACGCACGTCAAATGCAACGCTACGTCACACAACGTAGAGCTGCGATTGGCTAAAAATTACGTAACGCTAAACATTACATCACCATCAACAAAAAAATAGAACGCTAACATCCCTTACGTAACAAACGTAAAGGGAATACATTGCGTAATACCCTATACCAGAACAGAAATAAAACACATTTTAAGTACATACACTAAATACTTTTACAAACGTATACACATACTAAACAATTTTTTTTTACATTATAATCAACATTAACACATGATCGAGACTCACATATGCCAATCACACCCTCAGTCACCCTCACTCCCATTCACTCAACCTCACTCACCCTCAGCACCTCACCCTCACTCACCCTTAACAACTCACCCTCACTCACCCTCAAAAAAACACCCTCACTCACCCTCAATACCTCACCCTCACTCACCCTCAATACCTCACCCTCACTCACCCTCAACAACTCACTCGCCCTCAGCCCCTCTTCCTCAACACCTCATGCTCACTCACCCTCACCCTCACTCACCCTCAACAACTCACAATCACTCACCCTCAACACCTCACCCAACATCAACACCTCACCCTCAACAACTCACTCACCCTCAACACCTCACCCTCACTCACCACAACACCTTACCCTCACTCACCCACAACACCTTACCCTCACTGTCACTCACCCGCACTCACACTCACACTCAACACCTCACCCTCACCTTCACTCACCTTCACCCTCATTCACCCTCAACACCTCACCCTCAACACCGCACTCACTCACTCTCACTCATCCTCACTCACCCTCAAGACCTCACACTCACTGACCCTCAACACCTCACCCTCATTCACCCTCAGCCCCTCACCCTCAACACCTCACCCTTACTCACCCTCACCATCAACACCTCAACACAATAACTATCCCTCACTCACACTCAGCCCCTCACCCTCAACAACTCACCCTCACTCACCCTCACCCTCAAAACCTCAACACAATAACTATCCCTCACTCACACTCAGCCCCTCACCCTCAACAACTCACCCTCACTCACCCAATCACCCTCACTCACCCACAACACATCACCCTCACTCAACTTCAACACATCACCCTCAACAACTCAATCACCCTCACTCACTAACGCTCAACAAGTCTCACCCTCACTCAGCCTCAACACCTCACCCTCACTGACCCTCTACGCTTCACCCTCAATCAGACTCACGCACCCTCACCCACCCCCACCCTCACACACATTCACACCCTCAACATAACAAATCCTCACTCACCCTCACACACCCTCACTCAACATCATGACTTCAACCACACCCTCACATGCCCCCACCCTCACACACCCCCCACCCTTACACACACCCACACTCACACACTCTCACACATCCTCACACACCCACACACATTCTCAATAAGACTCACACCCTCACCCTCACCCACAATCACTCACCCTCACCCTCACACCGTTACCCTCACACCATCATCCACTCACCCTCAATCACCCTCAACTTCATTCACCATCACTCACCCGCACTCACCCACAAAACATCACCCTCAACTTCACTCACCCTCACACTCATTCACCCTCAACACCTCACCCTCATTCACCCTCAGCCCCTCACCCTCAACACCTCACCCTTACTCACCCGCAGCCTCAAAACCTCACCCACAATCAGCCTCCCTCACTCACCCTCAGGCCCTCACCCTCATCACCTCACCCTCACTCACCCTCACCCTCACTCACCCTCAACTACTCACCCTGACTCACCCACAACACATCACCCTCACTCAACCTCAACACCTCACCCTCATCAACTCAATCACCCTCACTCACTAACGCTCACCCACCCTCACCCTCACTGAGCCTCAACACCTCACCCTCACTCACCCTCAACGCTTCACCCTCAATCACACTCAGGCACCCTCACCCACCCCCACCTTCACACACCTTCACACCCTCAACATCACACATCCTCACTCACCCTCACACCCTCACACACCCTCACTCAACCTCATGACCTCTACCACACACTCACATGCCCACACGCTCACACACCCCCACCCTCACACACATCCACACTCACACACTCACACACTCTCACACATCCTCGCACACCCACTCACATTCTCAATAAGCCTCATAGCCTCACCCTCGCCAACAATCACTCACCCTCACCCTCACACCGTCACCCTCACACCATCATCCCCTCACCCTCAACACCTCACCCACACTCACCATCAACACACTATCACACTACAACCACACAAACACTTACCACCACAGCACCACTCATCACCACCACAGCATGACTCAGCAGACAAAGGTCATACAATAAAAACATGTACGCTTTTAACAGTCACACACACAACAACAGCTATCAATGGCCACTTTCACCAGGCATACACACACAACAGTCATCAGTACTGCAGTACTATGTCTAAATGAGACTGTTGGTGTGCAAAATACGGATGTGGAAGTGCAGAGTGATGTAGTGTTGTTGCTCAATGGTACTGTGGGGCTGCAGAAAGATAAAGTGGTATTGCTGCATGTTGCATTCGTGGACATCAGTGATGCCATTGTTGGGAGAAGTGCAACTGTTGTGGTGCTGAGTTATGCTGTGGTGGTAATTATTAAACACCAACACAGCACCACTCATCACTAGCACAGAACAACACATCACAACAACAGCATTACTAAGCACCACACACTCACATGCCCACACGCTCACACACCCCCACCCTCACACACATCCACACTCACACACTCTCACACATCCTCGCACACCCACTCACATTCTCAATAAGCCTCATAGCCTCACGCTCGCCAACAATCACTCACCCTCACCCTCACACCGTCACCCTCACACCATCATCCCCTCACCCTCAACACCTCACCCTCACTCACCATCAACACACTATCACACTACAACCACACAAACACTTACCACCACAGCACCACTCATCACCACCACAGCATGACTCAGCAGACAAAGGTCATACAATAAAAACATGTACGCTTTTAACAGTCACACACACAACAACAGCTATCAATGGGCACTTTCAACAGGCATACACACATAACAATCATCAGTACTGCAGTAGTAGGTATAAATGAGACTGTTGTTGTGCGAAAGACGGATGTTGTAATGCAGGGTGATGCTGTGTTGTTGCTCAATGGTACTGTGGGGGTGCAGAAAGATAAAGTGGTATTGCTGCGTGTTGCATTCGTGGACATCAGTGATGGCGTTGTTGGGAGAAGTGCAACTGTTGTGTGCATGAGTTATGCTGTAGTGGTAATTATTAAACACCAACACAGCACCACTCATCACTAGCACAGAACAACACATCACAACAACAGCATTACTAAGCACCACATTAACAGCACTCAGCAACACACCAACATCACTCTGCACTACCACAACAGCATCATTCAACAACAACACACTATCACACTACAACTACACACTAACACTTATCACAACAGCACCACTCACCACCACTACAACATTACTCAGCAGACAAACGACATACAATAACATTATGGACGCTTTTAAGAAGCACACACACCAACAGCTATCAATGGACTCTTTCACCAGGCATACTTACACAACAGTCATCAGTACTGCGGTAGTATGTATGAATGAGACTGTTGGTGTGCTAAATACGGCTGTGGTGGTGCAGAGTGATGCTCTGTTGTTGCTCAATGGTACTGTGGGGGTGCAGAATGAAAAAGTGGTATTGCTGCGTGTTGCTTTCGTGGACATCAGTGATGCCATTGTTGGGAGAAGTGCAACTGTTGTGGTGCTGAGTTATGCTGTGGTGGTAATTCTTAAACACCAACACAGCACCACTCCTCACTAGCACAGAACAACACATCACAACAACAGCATTACTAAGCACCACACTAACATCACTCTGCAACACACCAACATCACTCTGCACCACCACAACAGCATCATTCAACAACAACACACTATCACACTACAACCACACACAAACACTTACAACAACAGCACCACTCATTACCACTACAGCATTACTCAGCAGACAAACGACATACAATCCAAACATGTGCGCTTTTAACAGGCACACACACTAATAGCTAGCAATGGACACTTTCACAAGGCGTACACACACAACAGTCATCAGTGCATCCTTTCACCATGCATACACCCACACAAACAGCCATCAATCCACGCTTTCAACAGTCACACACACCACCAGCCCGAAGTGCACGCTTTAGAACAACTTTTTGTACGTTGCACACACAATTACAGCTATACAAGCATGCTTTGGTGCTGTACAGTACTGCAGTTCTATGTCTAAATGAGACTGGGGGGGTTCTAAATACGGCTCTAGTGGCAAAGAGTGATGATCTCATGTTGCTCAATTGTAGTGTGGGGGTGCCGAATGTTAATAATGTGCTATTGCTGCCGAAATGGACATAAGGGATGCCGTGCAAGAGAAAATTACTACACACAAGGCAAGTGCGACCGAAAAACACGTACGGCAAAACGGAACTCAATCCATGCCAAAGAATAAAACTAAATAGCAGCCATTGATAAAATACTAAACACACTCTAATGAGAGGAGCTAGACAGAAAATACGTGCGAGCAAAGCAAGACCGAAAACAATAATTACATTAACATCACAAAAAGGAAATGCATAAACAAAAGTATAAGAACTCACAAAGGCACTCTTTCATAATATGAAAATAAAATTGTCATTACCTGTCGATCGTAGCAGCTCATTCCCTGAAATGTAGAAAATATAAAAAAAACACACAAAAAAGAGAACATACACAGTGCATACATAATACTTTTAACTCCAACAAGCAACAAACAAAATAAATGAATAGCGGCGAAACAAGTCACATACGGGTACAAATGACACAAGAAAAAGCAAAGTCAGAGGAAAAATAAACATCACAGTGCCACCTCAGGCGAAACAAAACTACAGAAACTACATACCAGGAAGACACTAGCAAAGATTAGTCAATGCATGCCGAACAATCAACTTAAACACGAGCCAACATTCGCATAAAGAACAAGAAAAATTCAAAACACAAGGAAAGTGAGCGCGAAATAACAACGGACGCAATTTCAAAGACATAACACATACAAAAATAAACATTGCTTTATGTAACATTTCGAAAGAATCCCATTTTTCAAACATATATCTTTTAGAACAGTACTAAAGGAAATTGTAACTCAAAACTCGATAATACACAAGGCGCAATACAAATAAAACACTCATACATCCTAATAAAACATTATTAATAATACGTATATACACACAAGTATTAATACATTCAAATTCATGTACTCAATGTTAAAAAATGTACATCTTACCAGTCAGACGACGCAGCAACAACCACGGAGGAATAACA
Source organism: Lissotriton vulgaris (assembly GCF_964263255.1). Taxonomy (NCBI): domain Eukaryota; kingdom Metazoa; phylum Chordata; class Amphibia; order Caudata; family Salamandridae; genus Lissotriton; species Lissotriton vulgaris. The sequence continues at coordinate 598,973,325 of NC_141696.1, forward strand.
CACCTTTACCGCACGAACATTCACACCAATGTAGAAAACGCCCCGTTGACGCACGTCAAATGCAACGCTACGTCACACAACGTAGAGCTGCGATTGGCTAAAAATTACGTAACGCTAAACATTACATCACCATCAACAAAAAAATAGAACGCTAACATCCCTTACGTAACAAACGTAAAGGGAATACATTGCGTAATACCCTATACCAGAACAGAAATAAAACACATTTTAAGTACATACACTAAATACTTTTACAAACGTATACACATACTAAACAATTTTTTTTTACATTATAATCAACATTAACACATGATCGAGACTCACATATGCCAATCACACCCTCAGTCACCCTCACTCCCATTCACTCAACCTCACTCACCCTCAGCACCTCACCCTCACTCACCCTTAACAACTCACCCTCACTCACCCTCAAAAAAACACCCTCACTCACCCTCAATACCTCACCCTCACTCACCCTCAATACCTCACCCTCACTCACCCTCAACAACTCACTCGCCCTCAGCCCCTCTTCCTCAACACCTCATGCTCACTCACCCTCACCCTCACTCACCCTCAACAACTCACAATCACTCACCCTCAACACCTCACCCAACATCAACACCTCACCCTCAACAACTCACTCACCCTCAACACCTCACCCTCACTCACCACAACACCTTACCCTCACTCACCCACAACACCTTACCCTCACTGTCACTCACCCGCACTCACACTCACACTCAACACCTCACCCTCACCTTCACTCACCTTCACCCTCATTCACCCTCAACACCTCACCCTCAACACCGCACTCACTCACTCTCACTCATCCTCACTCACCCTCAAGACCTCACACTCACTGACCCTCAACACCTCACCCTCATTCACCCTCAGCCCCTCACCCTCAACACCTCACCCTTACTCACCCTCACCATCAACACCTCAACACAATAACTATCCCTCACTCACACTCAGCCCCTCACCCTCAACAACTCACCCTCACTCACCCTCACCCTCAAAACCTCAACACAATAACTATCCCTCACTCACACTCAGCCCCTCACCCTCAACAACTCACCCTCACTCACCCAATCACCCTCACTCACCCACAACACATCACCCTCACTCAACTTCAACACATCACCCTCAACAACTCAATCACCCTCACTCACTAACGCTCAACAAGTCTCACCCTCACTCAGCCTCAACACCTCACCCTCACTGACCCTCTACGCTTCACCCTCAATCAGACTCACGCACCCTCACCCACCCCCACCCTCACACACATTCACACCCTCAACATAACAAATCCTCACTCACCCTCACACACCCTCACTCAACATCATGACTTCAACCACACCCTCACATGCCCCCACCCTCACACACCCCCCACCCTTACACACACCCACACTCACACACTCTCACACATCCTCACACACCCACACACATTCTCAATAAGACTCACACCCTCACCCTCACCCACAATCACTCACCCTCACCCTCACACCGTTACCCTCACACCATCATCCACTCACCCTCAATCACCCTCAACTTCATTCACCATCACTCACCCGCACTCACCCACAAAACATCACCCTCAACTTCACTCACCCTCACACTCATTCACCCTCAACACCTCACCCTCATTCACCCTCAGCCCCTCACCCTCAACACCTCACCCTTACTCACCCGCAGCCTCAAAACCTCACCCACAATCAGCCTCCCTCACTCACCCTCAGGCCCTCACCCTCATCACCTCACCCTCACTCACCCTCACCCTCACTCACCCTCAACTACTCACCCTGACTCACCCACAACACATCACCCTCACTCAACCTCAACACCTCACCCTCATCAACTCAATCACCCTCACTCACTAACGCTCACCCACCCTCACCCTCACTGAGCCTCAACACCTCACCCTCACTCACCCTCAACGCTTCACCCTCAATCACACTCAGGCACCCTCACCCACCCCCACCTTCACACACCTTCACACCCTCAACATCACACATCCTCACTCACCCTCACACCCTCACACACCCTCACTCAACCTCATGACCTCTACCACACACTCACATGCCCACACGCTCACACACCCCCACCCTCACACACATCCACACTCACACACTCACACACTCTCACACATCCTCGCACACCCACTCACATTCTCAATAAGCCTCATAGCCTCACCCTCGCCAACAATCACTCACCCTCACCCTCACACCGTCACCCTCACACCATCATCCCCTCACCCTCAACACCTCACCCACACTCACCATCAACACACTATCACACTACAACCACACAAACACTTACCACCACAGCACCACTCATCACCACCACAGCATGACTCAGCAGACAAAGGTCATACAATAAAAACATGTACGCTTTTAACAGTCACACACACAACAACAGCTATCAATGGCCACTTTCACCAGGCATACACACACAACAGTCATCAGTACTGCAGTACTATGTCTAAATGAGACTGTTGGTGTGCAAAATACGGATGTGGAAGTGCAGAGTGATGTAGTGTTGTTGCTCAATGGTACTGTGGGGCTGCAGAAAGATAAAGTGGTATTGCTGCATGTTGCATTCGTGGACATCAGTGATGCCATTGTTGGGAGAAGTGCAACTGTTGTGGTGCTGAGTTATGCTGTGGTGGTAATTATTAAACACCAACACAGCACCACTCATCACTAGCACAGAACAACACATCACAACAACAGCATTACTAAGCACCAAACACTCACATGCCCACACGCTCACACACCCCCACCCTCACACACATCCACACTCACACACTCTCACACATCCTCGCACACCCACTCACATTCTCAATAAGCCTCATAGCCTCACGCTCGCCAACAATCACTCACCCTCACCCTCACACCGTCACCCTCACACCATCATCCCCTCACCCTCAACACCTCACCCTCACTCACCATCAACACACTATCACACTACAACCACACAAACACTTACCACCACAGCACCACTCATCACCACCACAGCATGACTCAGCAGACAAAGGTCATACAATAAAAACATGTACGCTTTTAACAGTCACACACACAACAACAGCTATCAATGGGCACTTTCAACAGGCATACACACATAACAATCATCAGTACTGCAGTAGTAGGTATAAATGAGACTGTTGTTGTGCGAAAGACGGATGTTGTAGTGCAGGGTGATGCTGTGTTGTTGCTCAATGGTACTGTGGGGGTGCAGAAAGATAAAGTGGTATTGCTGCGTGTTGCATTCGTGGACATCAGTGATGGCGTTGTTGGGAGAAGTGCAACTGTTGTGTGCATGAGTTATGCTGTAGTGGTAATTATTAAACACCAACACAGCACCACTCATCACTAGCACAGAACAACACATCACAACAACAGCATTACTAAGCACCACATTAACAGCACTCAGCAACACACCAACATCACTCTGCACTACCACAACAGCATCATTCAACAACAACACACTATCACACTACAACTACACACTAACACTTATCACAACAGCACCACTCACCACCACTACAACATTACTCAGCAGACAAACGACATACAATAACATTATGGACGCTTTTAAGAAGCACACACACCAACAGCTATCAATGGACTCTTTCACCAGGCATACTTACACAACAGTCATCAGTACTGCGGTAGTATGTATGAATGAGACTGTTGGTGTGCTAAATACGGCTGTGGTGGTGCAGAGTGATGCTCTGTTGTTGCTCAATGGTACTGTGGGGGTGCAGAATGAAAAAGTGGTATTGCTGCGTGTTGCTTTCGTGGACATCAGTGATGCCATTGTTGGGAGAAGTGCAACTGTTGTGGTGCTGAGTTATGCTGTGGTGGTAATTCTTAAACACCAACACAGCACCACTCCTCACTAGCACAGAACAACACATCACAACAACAGCATTACTAAGCACCACACTAACATCACTCTGCAACACACCAACATCACTCTGCACCACCACAACAGCATCATTCAACAACAACACACTATCACACTACAACCACACACAAACACTTACAACAACAGCACCACTCATTACCACTACAGCATTACTCAGCAGACAAACGACATACAATCCAAACATGTGCGCTTTTAACAGGCACACACACTAATAGCTAGCAATGGACACTTTCACAAGGCGTACACACACAACAGTCATCAGTGCATCCTTTCACCATGCATACACCCACACAAACAGCCATCAATCCACGCTTTCAACAGTCACACACACAACAACAGCTATCAATGGCCACTTTCACCAGGCATACACACATAACAGTCATCAGTACTGCTGTAGTAGGTATAAATGAGACTGTTGTTGTGCGAAAGACGGATGTGGTAGTGCAGGGTGATGCTGAGTTGTTTCTCAATGGTACTGTGGGGGTGCAGAAAGATAAAGTGGTATTGCTGCGTGTTGCTTTCGTGGACATCAGTGATGGCGTTGTTGGGAGAAGTGCAACTGTTGGGGTGATGAGTTATGCTGTAGTGGTAATTATTAAACACCAACACAGCACCACTCATCACTAGCACAGAAAAACACATCACAACAACAGCATTACTAAGCACCACACTAACATCACTCAGCAACACACCAACATCACTCTGCCCCACCACAACAGCATCATTCAACAACAACACACTATCACACTACAACTACACACAAAAAGACTTACCACAACAGCACCACTCATCACCACTACAGCATTACTCAGCAGACAAACTTCATACAATAAAAAAATGGATTCTTTTAAGAAGCACACACACACACAGCTATCAATGGACTCTATCACCAGGCGTATATACACAACAGTCATCAGTACTGCTGTAGTATGTATGAATGAAACTGTTCGTGAGCTAAATGGGGCTGTGGTGGTGCAGAGTGATGCTGTATTGTTGCTCAATGGTACTGTGGGGGTGCAGAATGATAAAGTGGAATTGCTGCGTGTTGCATTCGTGGACATCAGTGATGCCATTGTTGGGAGAAGTGCAACTGTTGTGGTGCTGAGATATGCTGTGCTGGTAATTATTAAACACCAACACAGCACCACTCATCACTAGCACAGAACAACACATCACAACAACAGCATTACTAAGCACCACACTAACATCACTCAGCAACACACCAACATCACTCTACACCAACCAAACAGTATCATTCAACAAGAACACACTATCACACTACAACCACACAGAAACATTTACCACCACAGCACCACTCATTACCACTACAGCATTACTCAGCAGGCAAATGTCATACAATCAAAACATGTGCGCTTTTAACAGGCACATACACCAATAGATAGCAATGGGCACTTTCACCAGGCGTACACACACATCAGTCAGCAGTGCATCCTTTCACCATGCATACACGCACACAAACAGGCATCAGTCCACGCTTTCAACAGTCACACACACCACCAGCCAGAAGTGCACGCTTTAGGACAACTTTTTTTACGTTGCACACACAATTACAGCAAAAGAAGCATGCTTTGCTGCTGTACAGTACTGCAGTACTATATATAAATGACACTGGGGGTGTACTAAATACGGCTCGAGTGGGCAAGAGTGATGATGTGATGTTGCTCAATGGTACTGTGGGGGTGCCGAATGTTAATAATGTGCGATTGCTGCGTGCTACAGAAATGGACTTCAGGGATCCCTTGGAAGAGAAAAATACTAAATACAAGCCAAGTGCGACCAAAAAACACGTACGGCAAAACGGAACTCAATCCATGGCAACAAATACACCGAAATAGCAGCCATTGATAAAATAAAAAAAACACTCTAATGCAAGAAGCCAGGCAGAAAGTAAATGCGAGCAGAGAGACCTAAAACAATAATTACATTAGCTTTACAAGAAGCAAATGCATAAACAAAAGTATAAAAGTCACAAAGACACTCTTTAATAATATGAAAATTAAATTGTCATTACCTGTCGATCGTAGCAGCTCATTCCCTGAAATGAAGAAAATATAAAAAAGAAAACACACAAAGAGAACATAAACAGTGCATACATAATACTTTTCCCTACAACAATAAACAAACAAAAAAAAATGCATTGCAGCGAAAAAAGTCACATACGGGTCCAAAAAACACAAGACTAAGCCAAGTCAGACAAAAAATAAACATCTGAGTGCGACCTCACTACCTCACCCTCACTCACCCTCAACACCTCACCCTCATTCACCCTCAGACCCTCACCCTCAACACCTCACCCTCACTAACTTCACCCTCAACACCTCACCCACAATTCCACACCCTCACTCACCCTCACCATCACTCACCCTCACTCAACATCAAGCCCTCACCCTCAGTCACACACACTCACCCTCAACATCTCACCCGCAATCACGCTCAACTTCAATCACCCTCAACAACTCACCCTCAATAACCCTCAACACCTCACCCTCACTCACCCACAACACCTTACCCTCACCCTCACTCACCCTCAACACTTCACACTCATCTACACTCACTATCACCCTCAAATTCACTCACGCTCACTCACCCTCAACACCTCACCCTCTTTCACACTCACCCACCCTCACCCACACTCACCTTCATGACCACAAAAAAACACCCGCACATGCTCCAACACTCACACACCCCCACCCTCACACACACATGCCCTCACAAACAATCACACATCCGCACACACCCACACACATTCTCAATAAGTCTCACAGACTCACACTCGCCCACCATCATTCACCCTCACCATCACACCATCATCCAGTAACACTAACTCACCCTCAACATCACTCACCCTCAACACCTCACCCTCAACTACTCATTCACCCCTCATCCTCACTCACCCTCAACTCCTCACCCACACCCACCATCAACATCTCACCCTCACTCACACTCAACACATTACTTTCACTCACCCTCAACACCTTACCCTCACTCACCCACAACACCTTACCCTCACTCACACTCAACACATCACCCTCATCTACACTCAACATCACCCTCACTCACCCTCAACATCTCATCCTTAACACCTCACTCACCCTCACTCATCCTCACTCACCCTCAACACCTCACACTCACTCACCCTTAACACCTCACCCTCAGTCACTCTCAACACCTCCCCCCCTCACCCTCAAAACATCACCCTCAATGACACTCCCTCACTCACCCTCACTATCACTCACACTCACTCACCCTCAACACCTCACCCTCACCCTCAATAACATTCAACACCTCACCCTCACCTTCACTCAACATCACCCTCACTCACCCTCAACGACTCACCCTCAGTTACACACACTGACCCTCAAAAACGCAACAGCACTCTGCCTCTCCATCATTCACACACTATCCATCATTCACCCACTATCCATCTTTCACCAACTCTGCATCATTCACCCACTCACCATCATTCACCCACTCACCATCATTCACCCAATCTCCATCATTCACCCAATCTCCATCATTCACCCAATCTCCATCATTCACCCAATCTCCATCATTCACCCAATCTCCATCATTCACCCAATCTGTATCATTCACCCAATCTGCATCATTCACCCACTCTGCATCATTCACCCACTCTGCAGCATTCACCCACTCTGCAGCATTCACCCACTCTGCAATTTTAGGAATGTTAGGCCATTTTCATACACATAAAGAAATTTCACAACGGAAAACAAGGGGGTCGACGGAGTACTGCATCAGATACGTTAGACACAAAAAATACTTAACATAATTGACCTAAAAGGATGCAAGGATGTTAATCAGGCTTCGGGCCAAAAAGTAAATCTAATTCGTACGATATTACAACAATATTACACAAAGGAAACAAATACAAATATGTGGCAGGAAGCGAGGACGAGGATGTACAAAGACACAAGTGAAACAGCCAACTTTTTCGTGGGGCAATAAACAAGCACTATTCATCCGGAGAATGGGACGGATTAAAGACAATAGTCAACAGTTACACAAAAAACCGTACGCATACAACAATAGCACTTCTTCACACGGAATTCCATCTAATATAAAGAAAATATTACGAACAAACAACTATTCGGAAACAGTCAAATTTTTCGGAGGCCAATAAACAAGAACGATTCATCCGGAAAATGGGACGCATTTAAGACAATAGTCGACAGTTACACAAAAAGAGATACGCATAACACAATAGCAGTTATTCAGACGGAATTAGTTCTAATATAAGAAACATATTACGAACATAGAACTATTCATTCACAAAAAGCAAACGAAAAATACATTACTTCACTGTACATGTCGTTCATACATTGCTAAAAATACTACAGTCAGCAAAGACACAAAGTTTCATTTCATACTTCAAGTACGTCAATAACATATTATCCGACTACTTCAGCATCACACAAAAAGATAATGCAAACACAACTTACATCAATATATTAAAACACATTTAGCACTTCAAAATTCAACAAACACCTTTTGTACGTCGAATTACCAAAAAAAGCAAAAAAATACATTACATTACAGTTTAACAAAACATATGCATTACATATCGCCAATAAAAAACAAAACTTTACGTTACATTACAAACATTTACAAATATTACGAGCGAAATAAATACATTTCGCAAGTATTTAACTTTCACATAGTATATATACTACATTACATTACATTAAAAGAAACTTAGGATTACATTCTTACCTGTCAAACGACGCAGCAACACCACAGGAACAAGAACACGCCTTCCGCGCACCAACATTCTCGATCTATGGGGAATTCCACGGTTGACGTATGCAAATCGGAACACTACGTCAAAAACGTCGCGCTCCGATTGGCTAACAAAAAACGTAAACAAAAAACACACACAACTCAAAAATAAACTAGACCGCTAAACATAGCCGACGTCGACGTGACGCAATACGTCGGCCATTTTGGAAAAAAAATAAAAAAGGGACTCCACAAACACGTTAAAAAAAAGACACAGTTAGTACAAAACATACACACTTAAATTACATACTAATATACACATAAGACAGAAGTAATACAAAGGGGACATCTGACACCTTTTGTTAATAACAACACATTACTTAATTAATATTAACATACACACACTCATAACATCACCCTCACACAACAAAACTATCACACTCCTTCACACCAGCTCAATAACGCTAACACAACATCTCCCTCATACACCATCACACACCTTCAGCCTCACACACACTTACTCACCCTCACACTCACACACTCACACACTCACACCCCCTCACCCTCACACCCCATCACCCTCACACCCCCACTCACTCCCAATGACTCAATTTCACACTCACACAACCTCACCCTCACACACCGTCAAACACCTTCAGACACACTCTAAAAAACAACTCCTCACACACCCTCAATCAACCTCACACACACACACCCCCTCAGCCTCAAACAAGGTACCCTCACACAAACACGCTCCCCTAAAAATCATCACAACACTCTCACACTCACGACACTTCACACACTCTCTGACGCAAACAACATCACTCATCCTCACCCCCTCACACCCCCTAACACTCACCCCCTCAACATCACCCCTCACACACTCACACTCACTCCCTCAACACCCCACCCTCACCCCCCTCACACCCCCTCATTCACCCTCATTCACCCTAACACACCCTCACACTCTCACACACCCTCTCACACACCCCTCACACACCCCATCACTCACGCTCTCATACAACACCTCACACACTCCCTCACTCACACTCTCACACACTCCCTCACTCACCCGCTCACACCCGCTCAGTCTCACCCTCACTCTCCCTTACACTCCCTTACCCCCTCAACATCACTCACTATGCCTCCCCTCCCATCACACTCACCCTCACCCCCTCACCCTCAAATCCCTCATACTAACACCCCTCATACACAACACCCTTAACACTCACACCACTCACCCACACACTCTCCCTCACCCCCCTCACCCACCCTCAACATCTCACCCTCACTCAGACTCAAACACTCACCCTCACTCACCCTCACTCACCCTCAAACCCTCACCCTCACCCTCACTCATCCTCACCCTGACTCACCCTCACTCACCCTCACCCTCACTCACCCTCACTCACCCTCGACACATCACCCTCACTCACCCTCACCCTCACTCACCCTCAACGCCTCGCCCTCAACCCCTCACCCTCAACACCTCACCCTCAACACCTCACTCACACTCACTCTCAATCATCCTCACTCAACAACTATCAACAACACTCACCCTCAACACCTCACCCTCAACACCTCACCCTCAACACCTCACCCTCACTCACTCACGCTCAATGCCTCACACTCAAACACTCAACCTCACTCACCCACCCTCAACGCCTCACCATCACTCACTCACCCTCAACACCTCACCCTCACTCACTCACCCTCACTCACCTTCAACGCCTCCCCTTCAACTGCACACCCTCACTCACCCTCACTCACCCTCAACCCCTCACTCACACTCAACACCTCACCCTCAACACCTCACCCACCCTTACCCTCAGTCACCCTGAACATCACTCACCCTCAACTCCTCACTCACCCTCAACACCTCACTCACCCTCAACACCTGACTCACCATCACTCACACTCATCCTCACTCACACTCAACACCTCACCCTCACTGACACTCACTCACCCTCAATCACTCTCACCCTCACTCACCCGCAACGCCTCACCCTCAACGCCTCACCCTCAAATCCTCACTCACCCTCACTCTCACTCATCCTCACTCACCCTCAACACCACACACTCACTCACCCTCACTCACCCTCAAAACCTCACCCTCACTCACTCACCCTCAACACCTCACCCTCAACTCCTCACTCACCCTCACTCTCACTCATCCTCACTCAACCACCCTCAACTTCACTCACCCTCAACGCCTCACCCAACACCTCACCTTCACTCACCATCAACATCTCACCCTCACTCACCCACAAAACATCAGCCTCAACACCTCACCCTCAATCACTCACCCTCAACCATTCACCCACACTCACCCTCCCTCACCCTCAATTCCTCACCCACACCCTCAACACTTCACCCTAAACACCTCACTCATCCTCAACGCCTCCCCCTCCCCCTCACTCACCCTCACCCTCACTCACCCTCAACACCTCACCATCACTAACACTCAACACCTCACCCTCACTAACTCTCAATCCCTCAATCACCCTTCCCCTCACTCACCCTCAATACCTCACCCTCACTAACACTGAAACCCTCAATCACCCTCACTCTTACTCTCACTCACACTCTACACCTCAGCCTCACGCTCACTCACTCACCCTCAACACCTCACCCTCACCCCCTCAACACCTCACCCCCTCACCCTCACTCGCCCTCACCCTCAACCCCTCACCCTCAACACCTCACCCCCTCACCCTCAACTCCTCACCCTCAACACCTCACCCTCACTCACTCTCAACACCTCACCCTCACTCACTCACCCTCAACACCTCACCCTCACTCACTCACACTCAATCACCCTCAACACCTCACCCTCAACCCCTCACCCTCAACACCTCACCCTCAACACCTCACCCTCAACACCTCACCCTCAACCCCTCACCCTCAACACCTCACCCTCACTCACTCTCACTCACCCTCACCCTCACTCACCCTCACTCACCCTCACTCACACTCACTCACACTCAGTCACCCTCACTCACCCTCACTCACCCTCACTCACCCTCAACCCCTCACTCACCCTCACTCATCCTCACTCACCCTCAACACCTCACCCTCACCCTCACCCACCCTCAACCCCTCACCCTAACTCACAATAACACTCACTCACCCTCACCCTCACTCACTCTCACTCTCACTCACCCTCAACACCTCACTCACCCTCAACACCTCACTCACCCTCAACTCCTCACTCACCCTCACCCTCACTCACCCTCAACACCTCACCCTCACACAGTGCAATAGGTCTCAGAGGATTTTTAGTTAAAGCTTTTACAATTGTTTATGGCTTTTTTGATTTGGAATTCTTTAGCATTGGCTACAAAAAATAAAAATGCAAAAGATTTACAACAAAAAACCCATAAACAATTCTAAAAGCACTAACTCTAATGCTGCGAGACCTATTGCATTTCCAATGCTTGTTGGTTTTGTATATAAAAATATTGTTTATTTTGCTAAACTGGTGTGGTGTCCTTTTGTAGTGCTTACACTATATTACTGTTGGTTAGGTGCAAATGCTTTACACCCCCATTTCTAACAACGGGTTCCTTATCAGTCCGCACAGGCAGCTGAGTTAGTGGCCCTTATTAGAGCTTGCGAGTTGGGCTGCTCTGGGCAGAGAGAGAGTTCCCTACATCGCATGGGACACGCATGTAACACAGCTCTCTAATACATAGGCTACTGACTGCTCTGACACTCCCTAAGAAATTGGCCATAACCAAGTGCAGTGCCTACAAAGCATTTACTGGCGATGTTAGTAGGGGAAATGCATTTGCAGACCAGACAGCTAAGGAGACAGCTCGAACGAAGATGAAAAGAATGTTTGTAGTGGGTCCTGCCAGGTGGGTACCCGAGGCTGCCATGTTTGAGGATACTTTAGACAATGTGAAGGAGATTCAAAGTGAGGCAACAGTTGAGGAATTAGCAGTATGGCAGGAGAGCTAAGCATGTTTAGATGAAGATGGGTGTTGGACAGATAAGTCAGGAAAGCAGAGATGGATGTTATCGGACGCACATGTCCTCCCTGTGGTCACTGTGGCGCACGGGCCAGCCTACATTAGTGAAAGGGATTATGCAAAGTGTTAGATCCTGTATGGCAGAATGGCAATATCCCGAAAGTTGCTGCTCAATTAGTGAAGTACTGTATGATATGCATGATGTATAACCCTGGAAAAGGTACCCCTACACCCCCTGGAAACTTTGCACCACACTCCTTCCCTTTCGAGGTTCTCCAAATGGACTTCATCGAAATGGAATGAGTCAACCATCTAAAATATGTGTTGGTAGTTGTTTTTGCATTTAGTAAATGGTTTGAGGCTTACCCCACCAAAGAGAATACAGCCATGTCCAAGGCAAAGGCACTCCTGAAGGAGTTCTTCCAGCGTTTTTGGTTTGCCCCATTTGCTCTGGAGTGACAATGGAAGTCACTAAAATTCAAAGATCATTCAGCTGCTGTGCGACGGTCTGCACATCAAGCAGAGGTTCTATGCTGCCAACCACCCCCAGTCAGCAGGTCTGGTTGAGAAGTACAATGGTATGCTCAAACTGAAAATGGCAAAAATCAAAGAGAGCACAGGATTGCAGTGGCCAGATGCTTTACCATTAGCCCTTTTGTCCACAAGAGCTACGGCTCACTCTAGGACAGGATTGTCACCGTACGAGGTCGTGCTTGGGCCTCTGGTGAATGTATGAGGGTGTCCCGCAACCTCGTTGATTTTCAGAGGTAGAGTGCCTGTTACTTGTGGATTATTTATGTGAGTTGAGAAAAAATCTGCATTCTTTTCAGCAACAGATTTATGAGGCCTTGCCGCCGACTCCTGAGGGACCAGGCCACGATATCCGGCCAGGTGATTTTGTCCTCGTAAGAAATTTCCAGAGGAAGGGCCGTTTGGAGCCGTGTTGGAAGGGACCCCTGCAGGTGCTCCTTGCCACTCGGACGGCAGTGAAAGCGGACAGCCGGAAGAACTGGATCCACTCCGCACACTGCCAGAGGGTGCCCCTCACATTACCATAAGGTCAATGGGTACTTGATGAGGTTGACGACTCTGAAACGGAGAAGGTGCCTTGATTCTTTCCCATTCAGACACACAGTTGACTTGGGCACCCACAGAGGAGGAGAGCGACGCAGTGTTGAACGAGGCTGTGACACCAGAGAGCAAGGCCATCCAGGAGACCAGGCCTGTTGGCCCGCCTGTGCTTGAGCCCCAGTCCTCTAGCCCCCCTGTGTTTGAGCCCCTTTTTATAGACACCTCTGTCCCTGGAGTAGTTAGGTGCAATTTGCGTCCTTGGAGGAACAGAGCACCAAAGGAAAAGTCAGATTAGTTAGGGATGGACAGTACGGGACAGTATGAGTTAAGGTGTACTATGCTGATTTACCAACAGAGTTAGTAGAGGGAAAGATGCAATTGATGCACTGTTCGGACACTGGAAAGGATATCTCGAATGTGCTCCCCGGGAGGGGGGTGCACTGTCCTGATCAATGTGGGATTACCCTCAAGAGCTCAGACCAGTAGCTCCACATCCGGTGCTCCACAGCGCCAATGCAGATGAACAATAGAAGTCTGCCAGCAAGACTCTGAGGGACGCTGGGAACTTTTGCCCCCCTTCTTCTTTCATTCCCCTTGTCGTCGGCTCCATGGCATTTCCTTTCCTCTGGTTATCATGTATCCCTTTGGTCACCCAGTTGTTGAGGAGGAGAAGCCCTTTGCGGACCACGTCCAGAGCGGGAGGGGGTCTATTGGTCTTCATGGTCCAAAAGGAGTAAGATAGTTGTACTTCTCATTGTTCTGATTATTCTAATAGCAATACTCTGAATAATGTGGTTCCTGGAAGAAAAATACCCCATTCACTCTCTGATTGGTACAGCGCCTTCCCACCTGAACACATGTTTAGTACTTTAGCCCCTCACAAGGGTGAGCATAAAAAACATATGTAGATAACGTCTTCTCGCGGATGCTCCACCAGGCGCATCATACCTTGAATGTTACTAATTGCTGGATTTGGGGCCTGCTCCTTTCCGTGACACATAAAAATGACATATTACTGTCCCTACTGTTTTCCTACCTGGGGAGCTGCGATGCATGGTTCTAACTGTTCACCATAATGTATACTCATTTCCATGCTGATGCCATGAATATGACATATGCTGATTATGATACTGCGCTAGAATATATATGTGATCCCCAAGGGTTTACTCCAGGAGAGCAAGGGGCCCCTGATACATTGTCTGCTACTGCCTGAAAGAATCTATTTAAAAATGAAAAAATTTAATATGGCTTTAAAATGAAATGTTGAACTTCCAGGGGTTCAATGTCACTGAATATTTTAGGTCTTTCCAGATGCGCAATATTACTCAGGCAATGCCGGTGCCAGTAGTTAACACAACAGCCAGTTTCTGTGTTTAAAGGTTTGGGAATGTTAACGCGGGAAAGAGTATTTGCAATTATACTGATAAGTTGAGCACAACGAATAGCCCACCTTGTCTTCGGCCCCACAATGTGTATTTTGTTTGTTATGTGTGGCTTCCTAGGGGGAGGTCTGGCATATGTTATGTCTCCTTCCTCCTTACTCCGGTGTATATAGCACCGTCCACCTTCCATAAGGATCATCGATTGCAGCGTAGGGATGTCCATCTATCTCGTATTAGAAGGGTCATCAGTACAGAAGACATTGATCAGACAAACACTACTTTGGAGCAGTTTACTGATGCTTTGAAGAGTATTGATCCATTCTGGGGCCCTAGGTTTGATAGCCTTAATATTCGTCGGCTCGCCAGGGTGGTGGAAGGAGTAATAAATACAACATCTGGATTTCTGACTAATATTACATCCGAACTCCAGGCTACGAGACTCGTTGCCCTTCAAAACCGGATGGTGTTAGACGTCATCCTTGCTGATCGGGGTGGGGCATGCTGCGTCATCGGTAGTAGTTGCTGTGAATGCATACCGGACCACGCTCCAAATGTATATGGTGCAATACAGAAGTTACACAGGATTGCATTTGACAATCATCAAGAAAATTATACCTGGACTTTCTCTGGATGGCTCTGGGGTTTAATAGCACCCTGGGGATGGAAAATACTTCTTATTCTCATAGCCATAGCAGGTATAATTTTTACATGTTGTCTATGCATACATTGTCTCCCTGCTTGCTGTGCTTATTGTGTTGGGAAGATAACTCCTGCTCCTAAAGCCCCAACCTCTGATGCTAAGTCTTCGTTCATGATGGTGCAGGTGGTCCATGATTTGATGGCCATGATGAGGGCATCTTTGAATATTGCCAATATGCAAATATTCCTGTTTTACTAATGCTTATGTTATTATGTGAAATAATGATACACATTCTAGCATTAGACAAAATTGTTAGCAAATGCTAAAAGGAGGGTCTGTTGGACTGAGAATGCGTCTAGCTGACTCCTTCTAGCATTATGTGAATTAAGTTAACATTTGCGGCACTATTTTGGATTCAGCCACCATTTTGTGCCATAATCGATATAATAAGCTCCTGCCTCATAAATCTTTGCTTCAGCAGAAATGCAGCTTCAATTGTTTCTCTTTAGTGTTACCCAAGGTTGAGTTCCACTGCCTTAATGAATAGATCATTCTGTCTTTGCACACCTTTCCTCTCGAGTAAGCCCTGCTCCCACCCTAGAGAGACGAGCACGGGCGAAGTAGCCTTGAAACCAAGATAACATGTACCCTTTCTCAAGATGGTAGCTGGCCTTTCTGTACTCCCTTTGTTTGTTAGTGCCCAGACTGGAAAATTCCAGTTTGGGCGGGGTTTGAGAGGTGTTGGAAATGCATATTGTGTGTTACTGTGTGGGCAGGGGTCAGTCCCTTGGCAGCTGTCTAAGGAGGCTGGTCAGACTGGACTCTATTTGAGCGAATACTAATAAAATAACTTAGTTTGCATTCTCCACTGTCTGACCGACTCTTTATTTGTGTGGAAGGCCGAGAGGTGGTCGCGAGTGACCAAGGTGGCCCTAATGGGGTCACTTCCTTCACCTGGTCTTAACTTGGCGAAATGAGGAGAAATGCTTTATTTCTCCTCGTTTGTGCTTTGTCCATGTGTGCTGCCTTGTGCAGCACACTTGGAAAAAGCAAAACACCTTGGATTATTTATGTGTAGGCAGATGTCCCTTCCTGCACATAACCAATCGTTAAAAAAATGACATTTTGTAACTTCCATGTGTGCTGTTGAGCAGCACACATGGATGTGACAAAAAAGCATTTAAAGATTGTTTATGTGCATAAAGGGACACCTTCCTATGCATAAACAATCTTCCCCTGCACGCAGACACCCTTGCCCTATGTTGCAAGGGTGCCTGCGTTGGTGCTGAGCTGCTAAAATTAGCGCCAGCGCAGGGGGAAATGCAAGGCTGCACCATATCCTCGAAAATATGGTGCAGCTTTGTGTTTCTGAAGTGGCGGAGTAAGGCATTAAGCCAGGACAGCTAACCCCCCACTCCGCCACTTCATTGTAAATATGCCATCTAGTTTCTTTGCCTAACACTATGTGTCACCAATTCAATAACATTTTCTCTGTGGAAATTGTACTGGTTAAGCATAAATGTGCTTAACTCTTCTTGGGTACCTTCTTGTTTTTAAACAGATTCACGACCAAAACAGCACCTATTGCTTTTGTTTTTAGACTTTCCCCACATAGGGCCGTATTGCATAAAGGGCCCCGGGGGTGCAATGGGTGTTTACGCCTGCTTTGGGCACTCCCTGGGCCCTTTCGTATTACAGAAGGGGCCGCAGATACTTGTGCGGCCCCTTTTACAATACCAGTAGCGCTGGCGCACATAAAGTGCCAGTGCTATTGTCAAGGGGGCACGCTCCATGTATATAAGGGAATCCCTTTGCCTCTGCGCCCGCGCCGTCTTACCGACACAGGCGCAGAGGCAAAGAAGCCCTCAGGAGGCTCACTGATGATGGCGACTGTCAGTGAGCCTCCTGAGAGCAACCCTCTGCATGGTGTCCTATGGACCTCCCCAGACATCCCCTTGCAGGCGGGTTCAGTCACTGACTGCACCTGCCTGCAAGGGGATCTCTATTCCCCTTTAAAAGTGCAGGCGGGTAGCCACCTGCACAGTGAAACATGGAGAGGCTGTAAAGCAGCGGCTCCGTATTTCACGTGATTTCACTGCCTCCAAGGCAGTACAAGTTTGCGGCTGCCCTGGGGACAGCACATTCCCCATAAATCTGTATTATTGACAGAGTATAATGTAAAGAACAAAGTTGAGGCGCCTACATTCCAGCGGGCCGGCTCAGTATAGTCAGGCTATGCAGGTCAGATAACGATACGAATATAGGTTCCAAGTTTGAAGCACATCAAGCCTCCTACAACCCAACAGGGTCGGCCGCGTCTTAAGAAATGTAGTAAGCAATGAACGGTGCTGTAGGCTGGCAATCAAGCAATTGAAGAGCAAGGAGTCTCAGGAGCTGCTTGGTGACACTTAAGGGCATTAGGCACATTGTAATAGTCCGCGTCTGAACATTGAACAAAACAAGAACGAAGGGAAACAATAAAGAATCCAACCAAACTCCTCCCCCTCCTCCCACCCCATCTTCTCAGTGAGCCAAACAGAAGGGGAAAAGGAAAATGTCAGCGTGTGTTGACTGTATGGTGCTCTGGATCTACCATGTCTGTAAGTGGAAGGGGGTCCGTGCTACGCCTTCTTATGGGAGGATAGTGATGTCGTCAGGGACCAGCATGAGGATACGGAGGTATTGTGGGCAGGACAGTTCTCGAAATTCAGTGGTGAGAATAGTTAAGAAGGGGGCCCAGGTTTTGGCATAGGCTTCACTCTTCCCTACTGCTGCCATAGAAAGCTTCTCCATTGACAGAAGATTCCAGAGTTGGTGTATGCTCTGTGACCCGGTCCAATCCACCTAGCCAGTATAACCCCAAGTGCAGCATTCAACGCAAGCACCATTTGTCTTCCCCTAAGTGAGCGCAGGTAGAAGGTGATCGCATTGGGGAGGCCTAAAAGTGTGTTCGCAGGGCGACGGGGTATGAAGGTATTGAAGGCAACATCAATGTCATCCAGTATCTGTTCCCAGTAGCGGGTTAATTTGGGGCAGTGCCAGAGCAGGTGGATCAGGATCCCTGGACTACCACATCCCTGCCCACAAAAGAGGCCATCGTATTGAGGTTGCCATTTAGAGAGCCTATCAGGGGTATAATACCAATATGTCGCGATCTTAAAGGCAGTTTCTGTGTGGCTCGAGGAGTACGTAGTGTGGTGTGTGTGCTAAAAAAATCCTCCCATTCCTTGTCTGTTAGCGCTCATCCTAGTTCTGTCTCCCAGCGCTTCTGTCCAGCAGTGCGAGTTCTAGGGAGGGCAGTGGTAAGGAAGGAGTAAATTTCAGAGATGAGGTGTTGATCGTCTTTCTTTCTGATTAGCCATTTCTCGAATGGCAACATCAGACGGTATGCTATTGAAAGCATCTCTGTGTTAGATATCCACTGTATCATCTGGGAGTGCAAATACAAATCGGTCGCGGCTAGGTTATAGTCCGATTGAAGTTCCTTAAAGGGAATAAGGCCCCATAGGTCGAATAGATGCCTTAAGCGTTTACATCCCCCTTTTATCCAGCGTGAGGCAGCTCCATTATTCATCCCTGGCTGAAAGGCGGGGTTCATGAAAAACGAAGTCATGGGAGAGGGGAACGTGGTCAGGTTGGCCTTTCGGGAGACTCTGTCCCATGCAAGCATCGTGGAATGCGTAACAGGAGAGGGGTAAAGGCCCCAAGCGCAGTCTGGTCGCGGCATCAATACGTCGCCAAATGTGATTACCCGCTGGTCCACGAAGACCCAATATTTCTCTGTCATGGAGCGGTTCCACTCCACCAAATGTATTTATTTATTTATTTATTTTGCGGGTTTGTAGAGCGCTTGAATAGACTCCCGAGGGAGTATCTCCGCGCTATTTGACTGCTGAACCTGCAGGGGATCGAATTCCAAGGCTCCAATCTAGTTCCTAAACTGTGTGGTTAGACCTGGAACAAAAACGTCTTCAGCTTTTTTCTCAAATAGCGTATCTGCGAGGCGTGAAAATATTGTGTGAGATTAGGGAAGGTTAGACCTCCAAGTTTCTTAGGCCATTGAAGCTTAGTTTTCCGTAACCGCAGCGTGATCGGGCCCCAGACAAATCTCTCAATTGCCGATTGTATCTGTCGTAGAGTGTGCAGTGGGGGTTTTAGTGGCAGTGTTTGGAATAAATACAGAGCCTGCGGCAGTACGTCAATTTTGACCGCAGACAGTCTCCCAAACCAAGTCAGGGGAAGGGGACGCCTTCGATTTATATCTGTGCTGATCCATTTCAATAGGATCGAGTAGCTTCATTCTGCAGTTTGCACTAGACTTTTATAGAGGACCATACCCAGGTACGTAATGCCTTCTGTCACCCACTCAAAGGTAAAGCGATTGTGGAGGATTCCCTCCAGGGTGCACCTTTTTAAAGGTGCACCCGGCGCAATGAAGGAAAGTGTACCACATTCGTAAAGCAACCCTATGTTCACTGAATTTTAAAAGTATCCTCTCAGCTCCGGTCTTTAAAGTGTATGACAATTACCCTTTTCAAAACACAATTTGGATACTTCCAGTTTATAGAGCCCTATCCTACCCCTCAATAATAGTAGTGGTTTCCCACTATGTTCCTTTTTGCAAACAATCTGGGGCCATATTATGCATTGTCATTGTTTGCGCCCGGCGGATCCTCCAAATGAATATTACTTCCACTACAGGTGCTCAGGGCAGACAAATGAATTGCCCCAAGAGTCCGCCTCCTCCAAGCACCCCCACCTCCCTGAATCGACCCCAGAGGATCCCAAAGAGAAATGGCTGTGACATGCCCCACCACAGGTGATCCGATCACACTAAGACAGGCAAACACCACCCTGGTGGACCCAGCCACAATATATTGAAGAGGAGACAATTTCAAGTTGAAGACAGTTCAATTAAATCCATGTTTGTCTTTAAAAAATGATGAGTCTATATTCTTAGCTCAACACATATGTTTTGAATAATGCAATATTACTTGACTTATGCACATGCAATGGCATGAGGTGGACGGTTATTGTTTCTTGTTTTGATGTATGTATCATGACCTCCATAGCCATTAGAGGGTCTGGTTTCGCATTTGGCTGTGGGGACTCTCTCGCTAATGGGATGGGATTTGCTGTCTGTCTCGTTGCAAGTGATGTATGATTTAATGGCCCGATTACTTACTGGTGATCTTCATTACTCCTAGTACAACTCATCCTCATCCAAGCCATTACTTTGCGAGGGAATGTAACTATTTACGAACAACAAAAACCAAAGCAGGAAATGCTACCTATAACCCCACCACCATCTCTTTAGTTCCCCTTTGAATCCTGACCAGAGAGGATAAAGGTTCCAAACAGTGAATTCATCTTCCTGAACTTACTGTAAGTTGCAAATTAAACAGATATGGCAGGTTTAATGTTCAACAAACTTAACAACCTTCCTTTTGCAGAAGAAGGAGATAAAGACAAGACTGTAGAATAATTTCCTGAGAGGAGTGAAATGTAGCTAGAATTTTTGGATGAAAAGTAAAATCAGGTCTTAAAACAACTGCATCATCCAAAAATCTCAGGAAGGGTAGATGACAAAGGAGAGCATAGGGTTCCCCCAACTTTTGCGCTGACGTTACAGCTACTAGAAAACAAACTTAGGGCCCGATTACGATGTTGGTGGGCAGACTGCGGCTGTCGAGAAAACGGTGACAAGCAGGCGGCATCCCAACCACCACATTATGAAAATACCCTGGGGCTGGCTGTGTGCCTGCAGCGCAAGGCTCTACTTAAGAGCCGCAGCCAATGCTGACCATGCTAAGAAGGCTCTGGGTGGTTGGGCGCTCTGTTTCCCTGCAGCACTGTCTGCAGGAGAAACAGTGTGCGCCAACGTGCACAAGCCATGAGGGTACACACAGAGCAGCACCAGGAGCATGTCTCCAGGGCACACTTGCCCTGGAGACATGTTTACATCCCAAAACCTGCCTTTCCGGCGACCTTTTCATGGCAGTGTCCACGACATGAAAAGGTGGGCAGAGAGGCAAGTTGTAATCCTGATGGCAGTGCCCATGCCGGCACCACCACCACCATTGACTGCCGGTCTCCCCACTGCTGCAGGAGCTCAGATTTGGCGGTGGCGGTAGTCTGAAGTCGGTCAGATTGCGGTCTCACCGCCCACATATCAGGTGGTCGGACAGCCAGGTATGTGGGCGGTTGGACCACCAAAAAGCAACAGCGGTCCCAGGATGGCCAAAGTCTAAACTAGGCCCTTAGTAAGAAAACCACTGTACTTTTCTTATATACCAGATATTATTGTTTTTGATACATAATAATAACACGGCATATAGTGCAATCACACAGTTTTTTTTATTTATAATCAACTTTTATTGTTTTGAAAAAAAATCTAAGTGACAGCACATACATTATAAATGTATGCACAGTCTCTACATTAAGGGCAATATAAACCTCAGCCATAATAATGATGTTCAGGTGAGCCAACACGATTGAAGAGCAATACACATATGAATACAAATGGGGTGGTTTAGTGCAATAGATTTATCCATTTGCCCCAGACCCTATTGAATTTCGCTATGCATCCGCGTGTCTAGAATAAGGGTTCCTCCTGAGCAGCGCACCAATCTACTCCTCGGCGCCATTTTCTTATGCTAGGTTGTTTGACCTGCACCCAGGTCGCTGCAATGTCTCGTTTGGCCAGAGCAACTGCCATCCCAAGACATAGTTTATCTGCTTTAGAGCCATTAAGGCCATTTAATACTCCGAGGATGAGGAGTATGGGGTAATTGGGGACCTACCAGCCCAGGATCTGTGTGAGTACAGAATCTATCCCTGACCAGAAAGGGGCGAGAATGGGGCACGACCAAACCATATGGTAGAAATTGCGATTCTCCTATTAACATGACCAGAGAATCTAGATTTCATTAAAGACACGGAGGCTAACATTATGCATTAATCCTTTTAATGCAGCTCACAAACAGCCGCTTACATCATAAAGACTAGAATAAGAACAAAGTGACATCATAGTATGCATTTAAGGCATGTGCCAGGGAAGATCAGCCTCTTTTAAATGCCTCGAACGACAGGTCAAGCTGCAAACGAAGAATACATTCTAAAACTTGAACAAAGTATTGTCGAACCTTGGAAAATCCATGGAGATTCATCAATTCGAATTGTCTGGAAGAAAAATAAAGTAAATCAAGAAAGGCACAAAGTAACCTTCAGGAGAAGCAATAAGAAAAGCATAGCATTAGGTTAAAAGGGCATGAAACATTGAAAACATTGTAAACCAAATCATTCCTCAATTTCCCTCCAGGGAGGGACGGGAGGGATAATGTTAGCCTCCGTGTCTTTAATGAAATCCAGATTCTCTGGTCATGTTAATAGGAGAATCGCAATTTCATTACAAGACAGGAGGCTACATTATGCATGTTGGTAGCCTTGAATCACAACGTCAGAAACATGTACAATTGGTTTACAATAATGATGGGCAAAGGTAGAGGCATTAGACCAATCAGCAGCCTTAAGGATAGCATCCAACTTACCACCCGACCAGTATGACTTGCTGGCCATTGCGCTTCTTAGTGAATGAGCTTGACATTTAGAAAGGTCAATACCAGCAAAGTTCATAGCCAATTTAACCCACCTTGCGATAGAGCAGGATGAGATGGGTTTAAAGGGTTTGACATAGGAAACAAGAAGTTGATTTGCATCAGGAGGGCGAAGATTAGACATCCTGGAGTCGTATTCCTTCATGCAATCAACCACACAGAGTTTTTTTGCAAAAATCAAAACGTGGATAGAAGATAAAGTCAGACATGGTTTTAGTTCTCCTAAAGATTTCAAATTTAACACCTAACATGTCATAACATCTATTAGAGATGTCCAGAGCTTTAACATCTCAAACTCTGTGACAAGAAACTAAACAAAGAGGCAAGCTTAATAGAAAGACATTTCCTTTTAAGGAGAGCATTGTCAGGCCATGAACAGAAAATGTCAAGCAGACGTTTAACATCCCAAACAGATTGGTAATTAGGGTGAGAAGGCCTTTTAAGTCTAATACTCTTGAGTACTCTACAAATGATAACATTCTTACCTACCGTCTTACCGTTGACGAGAGACTGTCCCGCTGAAATTGCAGATCTAAAGCAATTAATTGATCTATAGGAGAGACCATTGTCGAAGAGTTCTACCAAAAAAGTTAACTATGTTAACGATAGGAGCCTCCATGGGATCCAAGTTCCTCTCCAAGCACCAACGAGACCATTTCTTCCAGATGTTATTATATCTGTAGTGGGTTCCTGGTGCCCATGATTCACCAAGGAGAGTGAGAGCAGATGATGAAAGTCCAGACAATTGGTTAGTTTGCCTGACACTTTCCAAGCAAGAAGGTTCAAACTCCCTGAAAGAACCAGGTGATGATCTTCTCCGTTTGCGTTTAAGAGGAGGCCCTGAGTTGCGGGAATCATGAAGGGAACGTCGCAAGAAAGTTCCAGAGCTGTGGGGAACCAGGCTTGAGACGGGCAGAAAGGAGTTATCAGGACAAGAGAGAACTGTTCCTGTCTCACTTTCTGCAGAACCCTTTGAATCATTGCGAATGGGGGAAAAGCGTAAGGGCGAAGAAGAGCCCAAGGCTGGAGAAAAGCATTCACAGCCAGAGCACCCGGGTCTGGCATCCAGCTGAAATACTGAGGGAGTTGGAAGGTCAAACGGCTGGCGAAAAGGTCCACGTCGAAAGGATCCCAGAAGTGACTGAGGGAATTGAAAATCGTCACATCTAGTTTCCAATCGCTGAAATCTTGAAGGAATCTCGAGTTCCAATCTGCTGAGATATTGGATTTGCCTGGGAGATATTCCGCCTTCAAAGCAATCTTGTGTTCCAGACAGAACATCCAGAGTTTCTTGGCCAGATCTGATAGGTCCGCAGACCTCGTATCACCGAGTCGGTTGATATAAGAGACTGCAGAAACGTTGTCCATCTTCAGAAGGACAGATCTGCCCTGAAGGGAGTGTCTGAAACTCATAAGAGCATAGAGACCAGCAGTCAATTCCAAAAAATGCATATGGTGAGAAGACTCTGAATGGGTCCATACTCCACCGGTGTCTTGGTCGAGGAGACGTGCTCCCCAACTGTGAAGGCTGGCATCTGACTCCAAAACAAAGTCCGGGGTCGAGCCGAAGATAGCCCTTCCATTCCAGGCGTCCAAATTGTCCAGCCACCAAGAGAGTTCCAGTTTCGCTTGTTGGTCTAGAGAAACATGGTCCCCGTACCAAAGACCGGACCGAAGTACATTGGCTTTCCCCCTCTGGAGAGCACGGTAATTCAGTGGACCTGGGAAGATAGCTTGTATCGAAGAAGAAAGTAGACCCAATTCTCGGAGAGAGAGAGATTGTTGTTTCAGAACAAACCTGATCTCTTTCCGAATTTTGGCAATTTTCTTCTTGGGAAGTAAGAGGAGACAACTGGAGTTGTCCACAGTGAAACCTAGGAATTCTAGGGAGTTTGAGGGCAACAGAATGGATTTTTCCCTGTTTATAATGAAGCCAAGGTCCTCTATGAGGTCCATGGAGACCTTAAGATCTTCTAAGAGTTGTGCATGAGTTTGAGACATGATGAGGATGTTGTCTAAGTAGATAATTAGTCGAATACTTCTTGCTCTCAGAATGGAAACAATTGTTCTCATGACCTTGGTGAAACACCAGGGGGCGGATGAGAGACCGAAAGGGAGAGCCTGAAATTGAAAGAGGTGACCGTCCCAAATAAATTGGAGAAAGGGTTGATGTTCCTCGGACATAGGGATGATAAAGTAGGCGTCTTTTAAGTCCAATTTGACCAACCAATCTCCGTGAAGGAGAAGGTCCCTGAGAAGATGGATTCCTACCATCTTGAAGTGTCGATAAACGAGGTATTTGTTTACCTCCCGTAGGTTTATCACCGGTCTCCAACCTTTGTCCTTCTTCTCGACTAAGAAGAGGGTACTTACAAATTTCTTTTGGGACCAAGGTACCTCGATAATGGCACCTTTCTTGAGCATAGAGGAAACCTCCTCCCTGACGATTGCTAGATGTTCTAAAGGAAGGTCTAGAGGTTTGGGTGTAGTGGTCTGGTAAGGAGTGTCTTCAAAGTCTATCCTGAATCCCCGAATTGTCTCTAGAACCCACGGGTCCTGAGTAAATCTTTTCCAAACGTGAAAAAAGAGTTTGAGTCTTCCCCTGACCCTGGGAGGTGAGAGAGAAGAAAGGGCACTTACTTTGAGAATTGTTGTTTGATGCTCCACGGGAGGAGAAGCCTCTGCCACGGGAACCGCGTCCTCGTTGAGGGTAGAATTGTTTGTTGGAAGGGTAGAAGCCTCTACCGGTGGCACCTCTTCCTCTGCCGGATGAGAAGGGCCGGAAGGTTCCACGGCCGGAAGAGAGGCCCCTTCTTCCGGCCTGCCCAAAAACATTTGTTGGAAAGACTTTTCTCATGTTGTTATGAGCCCTATCTAAAGCGGTGAAGGTGGCAACATATTTTCCGATTGTCTTGATCATATCTTCTCCAAATAGGAGACCTTTAGGCTTATTGGAGGGCTCTTTGTCAGCGAGGTCCCCAAGTTTGGGGTTAATCCTGTTGAGGATAGTTTTTCTTCTTTCCATATTAAGACCGGAATTAGCGTTCCCTAGGAGCACAATCGCCCTCTGGCTCCAACCTCTTATTAGCCCAATGTCAAGGGGAGTATTAGAAATATGAGATTCCTCTGCTAAATCAAGGATTCTGGTAAGTGGGCAGAGGACATCCAGGAGGCGGTCTTGGCATGCCTTAAGGGCTCTTTCCAGACCTTTCCTGGGATCCTTTCCCAGTTTAAATAAAAACTTTATTAGGTCTGGGTCTAGATTAGGGGTCTGGCAGACCTTATCGGCAATCCATGGTCTCGGGCATTCAGATCGCATGGTATTGCGTGTATCCCTTTCAAGAGTATTCCTCAGCCACTTTGTAATAAACTTAGCGACATGGTCGTGAGGGAACCATTTAGAGCTATTTGGGCGGGAGATGTTGTTAGGGGAGAACATTTCTCCACCTAAAGGGTCAAGAATTGCGTCTTTAGAGGAAGGGTAGGAGTCCGCTTCAGAAAGCGCATTTAGATCCATGTCGTCCAAGTCGTTATCGTCAAGATCAAAAACGAACTCGTCATAAGGCTCATCATACACTTCTTCTACATCAGAGTAGGCGTCTGAGTCAGCACAAGCACAGTCACCAATTGTGCCACTGAGGGCACCTCCCAAAACTGTGCCGCCAGGGGCACCCATCCTTATTGTGCCGCAAGGGACACCAACACCTTTTGAGGCGCTAAGGCCTCCCATACTGTGTGAGGTGCTAGGACCTCACATGTCAACTGGGTTAGGAATATTACCAGTAGTGCCTATTGTGCTTGACTTTCTTAGTGGCTTTGGATAGGGAAGGATTATGTGTTGTATCGCCTTCAATACTTAGCGCTCTTTTACGAGACATGACCTCTTTTAGAGTATTAATCATGCATGATCTCATCTCTTTTTTAAGAAAATTATTAAAGGAATCGGTAGTGTGGGTAGGGGAGCTTGCGACAGCGTCGTCAGATTCCAAGTCAGACATAATGCCAATATATGTCTGATATATAATAATATATAAAGTGGTACAAAGGATTGTTATCTAATATTAAAAAATAGGTTAATCAATATAATCAGAGTTCTAGTAATGAAATGTACCAGTTAAGAAATCCAATCAAATGTACTCTCTATTTAAAATGCCCCCCCTTTTAAAAAAAATATTTTTTATATAATATATTTCCAAGAATGGTCCACGTGTAAATAAGGTAAAAAAGGCTTTCCGTTTGCCTTAGCAAGGTTAAGCGATCGAAAAAACAGCTGATAGTTGGTGAGGGGAGCCTTCCGGAGCAACTGATGCGCTTGAGAAAGGGAACCACGAAGGAAAGAGGAATGACCCTTGGGAGGCAGGGTGCGTGACGCCGCCGCTGCCGAGGGTCATTCCTCTAGTGGGGGGATGAATGCGCTACGCGCGAGGCACCGGTTGTTGGGAGCGTGAGGTAGGTGCCAGGCAAACGATTATTCTATTATGTATATTTCTTTCGCTAATGGGCCAAAAGGATCGCGCGAGGTAGGCGCGAGGCAAGCGATTACTCAATTATGTATATTACCTTGAAAGGATAAAGCAACAAAAAGACGGACAAGCGTCATGAAGGTGAGAGGAAGACAACCATAAATTGGAAGTCTTTAGGGAGGGGGGTTACGGAGAGGGTAACGCCACATCAGAGGGTTCAAAGAGTTAAGCATGGCAACCATAGGAAACGCTGATAATAGGAGAATAAGTAGAGATAATTTCCACAAAGCTTAAAGGCTAATGGCATACGCTCTAAACATTAGGCATAAACATATGGTCAATAAGCAATATCAATAAGCAAATACAAAGAAGATAAGCAAATATAAGGAAGACTTCAGTAAGAAAGGCAACTTATCTGTTTGAGAGCCGCATTTAAAAGAGGCTGATCTTCCCTGGCACATGCCTTTTATGGATACTATGATGTCACTTTGTTCTTATTCTAGTCTTTATGATGTAAGCGGCTGTTTGTGAGCTGCATTAAAAGGATTAATGCATAATGTTAGCCTCCTGTCTTGTAATGAAATCTGCTTGTGCTACACAGCTCTGCTTTATGTAAACGTGCTGGGATGAGATATGTAAGTAATAGAGTTGAATGAGGCGAAGTTTGGATGAGGTCGTAAGGGTTTTGGGAGCCGTAAGGGTATCGCATCAATCCTTATCCTCCACGGGACCCAACCATCCCTCCTAGCAGGCCCGGAGCGAGGCCAGAGTTGTCGGACCATTGTTTACTAGGGAGCTGTATATCCGGGACAACCCACCCCTCCCCAAATCCCCATCATGACTTGCGCTTCCAACGGGCTAAATTCGGGGAGTGGGGTACCTGTCCGGATGTGCGCAGTGAGGGCATAGCGGAGCTGCAAATATTTGTAGAATTTGGAGGTGTGGAGGGTGTAGCGCTTCTGTAAGTCAGGGAAGGTCCTAATGTGGTCCCTCACCCACACGTCCCCTAGGAGAGATATTCCTATATGGTCCCACTGCCGGAAGCCTGTGAGGGTCGCCACCTCC
Organism: Lissotriton vulgaris; assembly: GCF_964263255.1. Lineage (NCBI taxonomy): Eukaryota > Metazoa > Chordata > Amphibia > Caudata > Salamandridae > Lissotriton > Lissotriton vulgaris. The sequence goes on from NC_141696.1 coordinate 599,002,224, forward strand.
CGCAACCATACGCCTTACCAGAGAGGTGTGTTCTGACTGAGTTGTTTATCCCATTGCGTGTGTCGCAAAGCCGTGCACTAGGCCACCAGGACCTCTCCAGTGATGGTTTCGCCCGGGGTATGGAGTCCCGTATCAGTACGTTTGGATTTGGGGGAAGTTCAGGTCCCTAAGTTCAGTGTTGTAGGCCATGTCAGCCCACCCCCTAGTGAACAAAGTCGTGGATTACCAGGAGCCTAGTGGCTAAATAGTATAGGTGGAGATCGGTCATACCCATGCCCCCATCAAAGGGTGGAATCCTGCATCAGGCTAGGGCAATACGCGGCCTCCCACCTCCTCACAGAAACCTTGCGATCACCTCGTCAAATTCTCTAAACCAGCTGCTCGGGAAGTGAAAGGTGGTGTTCTGAATGATATATAGAAAGCGGGGGAGGACCATCATTTTGAACAGTGCCCCCCTCCCGAGGGGGTTAAGTGGAAGGCTTTGCCAGCGCGATGACCTTAAGCGCTGGCAAAGCCTTCCACTTAACCCCCTCGGGAGGGGGGCACTGTTCAAAATGATGGCATTTTGTGACCAGGGGAGTGATATTTAGCAGCCATTCCAGCTCCGGGAGCAGCACCTCCCAGATCCTAAGATACTTGAACAATTGTCTTCTGATGGCGATAGTCGATTGCCAATCAAAGCTTGCCCTAGAGAGATGGAGAGGGACCAGGGTGGATTTAGCCGGATTCAGTCGCAGACCTGAAACGTTTTCAAAGGCATGTAGCACCTCAAGGCATCGAGGACCAGAGCTTTCTGTGTCTGCTAAGAAGAACATGACATCATCTGCGTATAAGGCGATTTTGTCCATGTGGTGAGCACCCCAATTCCAGCCCCAGACTCGGGGGTCATTCCGAAGGTGGCAAGCCAGGGGCTCCACTGCCAGCACGAACAATAGGGGCAAGAGGGGGCATCCCTGACGCGTACCTCTTCGGATGCAATCACATTGTTGAAGAGCATTTGGCAATATTAGTGTACAGTAGAGCAATCCTTAACCATTGTATACACTATAATAGTCCCACCACACCACCTACAACTTACGGTATTTATGAGAATAGCCCCTGGCCATTATATATGGCTTCTTCTATTATTCCACGAGAGAGCATGGCTTTCTGCCATTCTTCTAGAGGGGGAGCCGCAGTTGAGTTCCAGCAGAGGGTGATATCCCTTTTTGCAATAATAGTACCAATTCCAACTAGGGTGCACTCACTCGTGATCCCCTCAAAATCATCAAGGGTGTCTAACGGAAAGACGAGGAGAGTGATTCACTGGTCTGTCTATTGTTTTCGAGAGGGTGCTGAGTACCTTTTTAACAAACATGATCAACCTTTCAGTAATGCTAGACCTATTGCATTGCAAATCCAGCGGTGGATGTCACAGAGACCTGTGATGTGAAAAGAGGGCATCCAGAGGGAATGGAACTGTGATGTACCATATTGATTACACTACAAAAGGAGGCACAAGACAGAACCTATTTTCTGTAAATGAGAGGTAAATGCCAAAGGTGCTTACTAGCCTGACTCCTGCACTGCCCACATTTCCACATAAGCACTAACTTGATTTCCTTGGCATGTTAAACTACGATGTCGTCGGATGAAACGCTACTGCATGACATGAGATGTATACATATATGCAAACAATCTTTCAACCTGTTTCTAAAGCTGTAATTTTACTGTCAAACGAATAATTTAGTTAAACTGACCTTCAACTTGGCTATTCCATATCTTTGCATTTTGGAGTGGCGAGGTTTGCCTGTAGAAAAGAGCCTGAATTTTCCCCCTCTTCTACATAATGACATGGATGGTTATATCACCGCAGTGATTTTTTTATTGCTATTCAATGTCTTCGCATTTTGGAGAAGTGACATTTGCATGTAGAAAAGAGCCTGAATGTTCCTCCTCTTCTACATAACGACATGTATGGTCATATCGCCTTGGTGGTTTTTACTAAACATCAAAGTCAAGTCTGGGGTGTGCGGACTACCTTGGCTGGTGCTGGGGAGGCCCGGCATGGGATCGCCTGGCAGTGGAGTGGGTGCTGCGACCGGAGCCACGAGCACGGAGGCTCCGCCCCCCCGCCGGAGGTGTGCCGGGAGACCGGGAGAAGGCAGGGGCAGAGGTGAACGGCCTGGAGGCGTGCGGAGGTGCAGCGGAGACCGATCTTGCACTGGTGAGTGGGGTGTGGCGAGAACCAGAGCCATGGGCCGCGGAGGTGGACCGGGGCCCCGGGGAAGCTGCGGCCTGCGAGCTGGGGCGGGATCGGGGGAGAGCACAAGAGCACAGACAGACAGTTGGTGGCTGCTGGTGAGGGGCCTGAGCAGGAATAGGTCTTGGCGTCTGCAGTGACTGTGCCTGGAGGAGCTGCGGTTCTGGCCCTGGGGCTCCTGCGGCTGGATACTGAAGAAGCGGAGGAGCACTGCGGGACTCTGGAGAGGACAGAGGAGAGGGATTTGCCTCCCGGGCGGGACGGTTCGCAGAGGACCTGGGGGCTTAATATCTTTGATGCGCCTGTGGAGAAAAAAGAAGCCGCAATGAAGATCTGGGCCTGTGGTGGCGGCCAGGGCGGCAGGGACATGGCCCAGGGCTAACATGAATACGGAGGCATGTCCTGATCGGGGCCGCGGATGGTGGTGATTCCCCATTTGGGCCTCTACTGGAGGCCTCAAAGTTGAATCGCTGATGCTGGCAGAGAGCACAGAGGCAGGCACGAGCTGGGGCGGGATCGGGGGAGAGCACAAGAGCACAGACAGACAGCACTTCCTCTCCCCTTTTTGGGGTAGGATCCAGTATGTAGGCCTTGGAGTCTCAGAGACCCCTCTGAGAGAGTCCACTGCGTACAGGGAGCCTCCCGCAACTGAGATAGGTAAGTGATACAACTTCCCCTTGGATCACATCTTACTGGACTTTGGACGTTGCTTTGACTCATCTACCGGTTTGTGTCCTCGTCGCCCTTCCCCTCCTTTTTCCATGCGGTGTCCTTCACCCTCCCCTCCTCTTTCCCACCTTGATTACCTGTCTACTTCCCCAGCTCCTTCCCCCTCCCCTGAATCTTCCCCCTGCCTGCCTTTCCCCTTACGTATTTGTGCTTATTGTTTATCTTGACCTTACAAGTAACTATGTTGCCATGCTCTAATAAGTGTGTAACCTGTAACTATGATCTGATACTCATGTAAAGCGCTCTGATACCTCCGGGTCTAGCCAGTGCTATATAAAACCTTTAAAATAAAAAATAAAATAAAATTGTGCTGGACTAGGTAAAGGCGAGGGGACCTTTCATTTAGGGCTACTGAATTGACGCAGCTGGGACACTGTAGCGTCCTGCGAACCAGGGCTGGGACATATCGGCTGCTGAGCAGGGAATCGTTAGGTGGGATGGACTCCTGATCTTGCCTGGAGTGGGTATGGATTCTGGCTCTCTTTAGGCGGGCAAGATGCGGTGGGATGAAACTGGTGTGGGAGCACACTGCTTTACCTCCCAGCAGAGTCGCCCCTGGGCATCATGGTAGATGCAGTTCAGATCGACAAGCGAGTACACTTGGAAAGTCTTGAGTGTTTCACCAGGTGGGTGCAGATTAGTGCTGGCCATCTCTGGACACGTGTTTCTGGATTATTATCCGTCATCAGCAGAGATTAGGCAAAATTATTTGGGGTTGCTGAGCAGGCTGCCGTATTCTTGGAACGCAGTATCTCTCCAGGCGCGCAGGTGCCTCTCCACGAGCTCGTCAGCTCAAAGCGGCTCGAGGGAGCCTTTAAGTAAGAAACTGGTGTGGGAGCACACTGCTTCACCTCCCAGCAGAGTCGCCCCTGGGCATCATGGTAGATGCAGTTCAGATCGACAAGCGAGTACACTTGGAAAGTCTTGAGTGTTTCACCAGGTGGGTGCAGATTAGTGCTGGCCATCTCTGGACACGTGTTTCTGGATTATTATCCGTCATCAGCAGAGATTAGGCAAAATTATTTGGGGTTGCTGAGCAGGCTGCCGTATTCTTGGAACGCAGTATCTCTCCAGGCGCGCAGGTGCCTCTCCACGAGCTCGTCAGCTCAAAGCGGCTCGAGGGAGCCTTTAAGTAAGAAACTGGTGTGGGAGCACACTGCTTCACCTCCCAGCAGAGTCGCCCCTGGGCATCATGGTAGATGCAGTTCAGATCGACAAGCGAGTACACTTGGAAAGTCTTGAGTGTTTCACCAGGTGGGTGCAGATTAGTGCTGGCCATCTCTGGACACGTGTTTCTGGATTATTATCCGTCATCAGCAGAGATTAGGCAAAATTATTTGGGGTTGCTGAGAAGGCTGCCGTATTCTTGGAACGCAGTATCTCTCCAGGCGCGCAGGTGCCTCTCCACGAGCTCGTCAGCTCAAAGCGGCTCGAGGGAGCCTTTAAGTAAGAAACTGGTGTGGGAGCACACTGCTTCACCTCCCAGCAGAGTCGCCCCTGGGCATCATGGTAGATGCAGTTCAGATCGACAAGCGAGTACACTTGGAAAGTCTTGAGTGTTTCACCAGGTGGGTGCAGATTAGTGCTGGCCATCTCTGGACACGTGTTTCTGGATTATTATCCGTCATCAGCAGAGATTAGGCAAAATTATTTGGGGTTGCTGAGCAGGCTGCCGTATTCTTGGAACGCAGTATCTCTCCAGGCGCGCAGGTGCCTCTCCACGAGCTCGTCAGCTCAAAGCGGCTCGAGGGAGCCTTTAAGTAAGAAACTGGTGTGGGAGCACACTGCTTCACCTCCCAGCAGAGTCGCCCCTGGGCATCATGGTAGATGCAGTTCAGATCGACAAGCGAGTACACTTGGAAAGTCTTGAGTGTTTCACCAGGTGGGTGCAGATTAGTGCTGGCCATCTCTGGACACGTGTTTCTGGATTATTATCCGTCATCAGCAGAGATTAGGCAAAATTATTTGGGGTTGCTGAGCAGGCTGCCGTATTCTTGGAACGCAGTATCTCTCCAGGCGCGCAGGTGCCTCTCCACGAGCTCGTCAGCTCAAAGCGGCTCGAGGGAGCCTTTAAGTAAGAAACTGGTGTGGGAGCACACTGCTTCACCTCCCAGCAGAGTCGCCCCTGGGCATCATGGTAGATGCAGTTCAGATCGACAAGCGAGTACACTTGGAAAGTCTTGAGTGTTTCACCAGGTGGGTGCAGATTAGTGCTGGCCATCTCTGGACACGTGTTTCTGGATTATTATCCGTCATCAGCAGAGATTAGGCAAAATTATTTGGGGTTGCTGAGCAGGCTGCCGTATTCTTGGAACGCAGTATCTCTCCAGGCGCGCAGGTGCCTCTCCACGAGCTCGTCAGCTCAAAGCGGCTCGAGGGAGCCTTTAAGTAAGAAACTGGTGTGGGAGCACACTGCTTCACCTCCCAGCAGAGTCGCCCCTGGGCATCATGGTAGATGCAGTTCAGATCGACAAGCGAGTACACTTGGAAAGTCTTGAGTGTTTCACCAGGTGGGTGCAGATTAGTGCTGGCCATCTCTGGACACGTGTTTCTGGATTATTATCCGTCATCAGCAGAGATTAGGCAACATTATTTGGGGTTGCTGAGCAGGCTGCCGTATTCTTGGAACGCAGTATCTCTCCAGGCGCGCAGGTGCCTCTCCACGAGCTCGTCAGCTCAAAGCGGCTCGAGGGAGCCTTTAAGTAAGAAACTGGTGTGGGAGCACACTGCTTCACCTCCCAGCAGAGTCGCCCCTGGGCATCATGGTAGATGCAGTTCAGATCGACAAGCGAGTACACTTGGAAAGTCTTGAGTGTTTCACCAGGTGGGTGCAGATTAGTGCTGGCCATCTCTGGACACGTGTTTCTGGATTATTATCCGTCATCAGCAGAGATTAGGCAAAATTATTTGGGGTTGCTGAGCAGGCTGCCGTATTCTTGGAACGCAGTATCTCTCCAGGCGCGCAGGTGCCTCTCCATGAGCTCGTCAGCTCAAAGCGGCTCGAGGGAGCCTTTAAGTAAGAAACTGGTGTGGGAGCACACTGCTTCACCTCCCAGCAGAGTCGCCCCTGGGCATCATGGTAGATGCAGTTCAGATCGACAAGCGAGTACACTTGGAAAGTCTTGAGTGTTTCACCAGGTGGGTGCAGATTAGTGCTGGCCATCTCTGGACACGTGTTTCTGGATTATTATCCGTCATCAGCAGAGATTAGGCAAAATTATTTGGGGTTGCTGAGCAGGCTGCCGTATTCTTGGAACGCAGTATCTCTCCAGGCGCGCAGGTGCCTCTCCACGAGCTCGTCAGCTCAAAGCGGCTCGAGGGAGCCTTTAAGTAAGAAACTGGTGTGGGAGCACACTGCTTCACCTCCCAGCAGAGTCGCCCCTGGGCATCATGGTAGATGCAGTTCAGATCGACAAGCGAGTACACTTGGAAAGTCTTGAGTGTTTCACCAGGTGGGTGCAGATTAGTGCTGGCCATCTCTGGACACGTGTTTCTGGATTATTATCCGTCATCAGCAGAGATTAGGCAAAATTATTTGGGGTTGCTGAGCAGGCTGCCGTATTCTTGGAACGCAGTATCTCTCCAGGCGCGCAGGTGCCTCTCCACGAGCTCGTCAGCTCAAAGCGGCTCGAGGGAGCCTTTAAGTAAGAAACTGGTAGGGAGCACACTGCTTCACCTCCCAGCAGAGTCGCCCCTGGGCATCATGGTACATGCAGTTCAGATCGACAAGCGAGTACACTTGGAAAGTCTTGAGTGTTTCACCAGGTGGGTGCAGATTAGTGCTGGCCATCTCTGGACACGTGTTTCTGGATTATTATCCGTCATCAGCAGAGATTAGGCAAAATTATTTGGGGTTGCTGAGCAGGCTGCCGTATTCTTGGAACGCAGTATCTCTCCAGGCGCGCAGGTGCCTCTCCACGAGCTCGTCAGCTCAAAGCGGCTCGAGGGAGCCTTTAAGTAAGAAACTGGTGTGGGAGCACACTGCTTCACCTCCCAGCAGAGTCGCCCCTGGGCATCATGGTAGATGCAGTTCAGATCGACAAGCGAGTACACTTGGAAAGTCTTGAGTGTTTCACCAGGTGGGTGCAGATTAGTGCTGGCCATCTCTGGACACGTGTTTCTGGATTATAATCCGTCATCAGCAGAGATTAGGCAAAATTATTTGGGGTTGCTGAGCAGGCTGCCGTATTCTTGGAACGCAGTATCTCTCCAGGCGTGCCTATCCCTGCTGACGAGGGTTGAAAACCCGAAACACGTGTCCAGGGATGGCGAAGACAGCGAAGATAGCAAGATCGAAAGATGATGCATCGCGAACACTCTACTACAATGACCAGAGTCCTTAGGGGCAACTTCCGCCGGTGTGTGAGTAGTGTGCGACCCCACCCCCTTTTTGTAACTTAAAGCTCCCTTGAGCAGCGGGCTGACGAGCCTGGGATCCCGCACCTACGCGCCGGAGTGGTACTATACCTGGCAGATATTGGCAGCCATCGGCGACCCCAGAACACTGCCTATCCCTGCTGACGAGGGTTGAAAACCCAAAACACGTGTCCAGGGATGGCGAAGACAGCGAAGATAGCAAGATCGAAAGATGATGCATCGCAAACACTCTACTACAATGACCAGAGTCCTTAGGGGCAACTTCCGCCGGTGTGTGAGTAGTGTGCGACCCCACCCCCTTTTTGTAACTTAAAGCTCCCTTGAGCAGCGGGCTGACGAGCCTGGGATCCCGCACCTACGCGCCGGAGTGGTACTATACCTGGCAGATATTGGCAGCCATCGGCGACCCCAGAACACTGCCTATCCCTGCTGACGAGGGTTGAAAACCCGAAACACGTGTCCAGGGATGGCGAAGACAGCGAAGATAGCAAGATCGAAAGATGATGCATCGCGAACACTCTACTACAATGACCAGAGTCCTTAGGGGCAACTTCCGCCGGTGTGTGAGTAGTGTGCGACCCCACCCCCTTTTTGTAACTTAAAGCTCCCTTGAGCAGCGGGCTGACGAGCCTGGGATCCCGCACCTACGCGCCGGAGTGGTACTATACCTGGCAGATATTGGCAGCCATCGGCGACCCCAGAACACTGCCTATCCCTGCTGACGAGGGTTGAAAACCCGAAACACGTGTCCAGGGATGGCGAAGACAGCGAAGATAGCAAGATCGAAAGATGATGCATCGCGAACACTCTACTACAATGACCAGAGTCCTTAGGGGCAACTTCCGCCGGTGTGTGAGTAGTGTGCGACCCCACCCCCTTTTTAAGATGCGGTGGGATACTTATAACTAATTGGGCAAGCGCTGGAGGGCCTAGCCATCGGGAAACCAAAAGGGAAAAAGGATGGGGCGGAGCAGCTTTCGGACAGTGAGGCTCCAAACCAGGCTGAATTAAATGCGCAAGAAGCACCTCGGGACCCCGGAATGCAGCAGCAATTTGAAAAAATCTTAGCAGCAATTGCGGACTCCCGCCCTGCCCTGCAACAGGACATTGCACAAGTGGCGACAGGCCTTGGCCTCCTGAGAGCGGATCACTCTAAGCTGGCAGATAGAGTGAAACAAGTGGAAGGCATACTCCAGGATGTGGTACCAGCCCAAACTGCGCTGAAGGCCACAGTGACGGATGCCTTGGATCATATTCTGGCATTGGAGAAACGTGCTGAAGATGCGGAAAGTAGAAATCGGCGGAATAATATTCGCGTAGTGGGCCTGCCTGAAAAAGTGGAGGGATCGGACATGGTGCACTATCTGGAGACCTGGTTGCAGTTGGTGGTGGCTCCTGAGGGATTGTCTTCTTTTTACACCCTGGAACGTGCGCACAGAGTACTTGTGAAGCCGCCGCAGCAGGGGTGTCTTCCCCGACCGGTGGTGGCGCGCCTATTGCATTTTAAGGACAGAGACTTGTTGCACCAAAAGGCGTGCACCGATGGCCCATTTCAAGTAGGAAATAGCAAAGTGACTCTCTTTCCGGATTATACTTTGGAGATCCAGCGCCGCCGTGCATCTTTCCTGTCAGTCAAAAAAGAGTTAAGGTTAGAGGGTCTCCAGTACTCCTTGTTGTTCCCAGCCAAATTGAGAATAATCTTAGATGGCAAGACTTGTTTCCATGAAACACCAGAGGAAGCATGGACGTGGCTGGAATCTTATAGAGCCGGAAAGGATGGAATGGAACGCCGGGCCCCGGAACTTTCGGGAGAGCTTCAGCTACGTAAATCACAGCGGCTTCGGCACCGGACGCGGGATTTACGGAGGTCATCGAAGTCCACAACTGAGGTAGAGTGACGGAGAGTGCTGGAGGCGGTGTCTGCTTTGTCGGGTGAACGGATGGTGCAATCACCGGAGTGTACGGACTCGGAGAAAGACAGGGTGCACTCGGACACTGAGACCTCAGAGGCGGACAGCATACGTCTACCGCCGGTCCCATCGGCGACAGCAGATGGACTGTTGGACGAGTTATGGTTTGCAACCTGGGAGGCTGTTGTGAGACTGTTGGGAGCGGGGAGGAGGCTGGTGGACATTGTTGCGGAAGCAGGGTGATGGTGTTTGGTGCTGCGCGGAGGGGGGCATTACATGTCCGTTCTGAAATGGCAAGCTCGAACAGTTAGTGGGTGCTCGATAGATCCAGGAACGGTGCGCCGGGGGGAAGAGGATGCTATATTTTTCTGAGGGTTCGAAGCGAGGTTAGTCCTGGAGTATACGTGGTCGCCTGTTGGCACTGAGCACCCCCCATTGACCATAAGGCGTGCCCGCAGTGACTACTGGTGGGCTTAGGTGTATGTTGGTTTTTGAAATGGTTTGGAAGGGGACTAGCAGTTTTGTTCTAGGTCCTGTTCTTGGGGGGTGGGAGGGCAGGGGAGTTGGGGAACGGGTTGGAGTGGGGGGGTCGCTGGTGTGTTTACTGTGGTACGGAGTGGATTGTGGACATAATTCTACTGTGATGGAGGAGGTACCTGATTTACGTTGTGTCACTTGGAATGTGAGGGGGCTTCACACAATGACGAGGCGCCACAAGATCCATGCACATTTGGTCAGGAGAGGAGTACATATAGCACTGCTCCAACCCACCTTACTAAGGCAGAAGGTCTGGCGCTGCAGCGTAGATGGAGAGGGCAGGTTTTTAGCACCACATACTCTGCATTTGCATGGAGGGCATTGATCTGGATAATGGCGGGGGTTCCTTTTCAGGTCACAAAACAAACTATCTATCTTGAAGGCAGATTTGTAGCGGTGGAGGGGCGATTACATGGTAGGGACATAGCGCTGTGTAGTATATATGCACCAAATATTGACCAGGCGCGCTTCTTAGACCGCTTATCAGGCACGTTGGCACATTACTTTACAGGCCCGGTAGTGTTGGGATGGGATTTTAATTCCATAGTGGATGTGTCACAGGACAGAGCACACCCCCCTCTGGCGGATTCCTCTGTCCGCAGATTGGCCAAATATAGGCTGGATTGGCAAAACAGATGGAACTTAGTGGACATATGGCGGACCCACCACCCGCGAATCCAGACTATTCCTACTTCTCGGCAATGCACAAACTGCATGTTCTGTTAGATGCAGTCTTATGTTCCACATCGATAGTGCCCTCCATAATACACTCTGAATATCTTGCTAGGACACTGTCTGATCACAACCCGTTGTTGTTTACTATGCAGTGGATGGCGGTGAAATCTGACATCCCCACTTGGAGGCTACTCGCGGAAACATTAGATGATCTGGTTTTCCAGAGGGAGGTTGGAGAGGGGATAACACATTATTTTAAATGCAGGTACGGATTCCACTAGGGCAATGGAGTGGGACGCCTTTAAGGTGGTGATAAGGGGGCTCTGTATTAGTAAGCATGTAGGAGTGCAGAAGGTGCTGCTACAGGACGTGGACCGGGCCGAAAGTAGATTGCGGTCTGCTGAGCTAGCGAGACCTGGGCATCCTGAAGTGCAAGCTGAAGTAGTGGAAGCAAAGGAAGCCATGGCTGGGGAGATAGAGAGACTGCGATGCTTCGATTATAAAACCTATGTTACGAAGTCTCATGCTGAGGGGGACAAGGCGGGACGCTCTTGGCATGGGTGGCCAATCCTACTACACGGGGCTCTCCAATTATGGCACTGAAGGCCCAAGATGGTAACGCCATATACACCCAGCGTGAGATTTTGGCTCGGTTCTTAGAGTATTATGAGGCATTGTATGAAAGCTCGCTGGTAGCGGGGGACTCCGAAATTGACGCCTTCTTGGAATGTGTGCTCCTCCCACAGTTACAAGAGGAACAAGCGAAATGTTTGGGCCGAGATATAACGTTGGAGGAAATCAGGAGCGCCATTAAGCATATGGCCCGCAATAAGACGCCGGGCGTAGACGGTTTGCTCGTAGAATTCTACTCGCAGTATGTGGACTTATTGGCTCCGCGGTTGCTGGAGGTTTACAGAGAGGCGAGAGACCTGGGTCAACGTCCTATGTCAATGAGAGAGGCGCTCATTATCCCATTATTAAAACCTGGGCGGGAGGGTACAGACACAGCTGCCGATCGACCATTATCAATGTTGACTACCGATTATAGGATTTTGAGTAGGATATTGGAGTCTCGTCTCCTGCAGCATATGACTGGTCTGATCCATGGAGAACAGGCTGGGTTTATCCCAACTAGGAACACAGCTACTAACGTGCAGAGGTTATTGAGGATTTTAGGGGAGGATCATCCTGGCACACCTATGCCCACGGTGCTTTCAGTGGACATAGAAAAGGTCTTTGATAGTTTGGAGTGGTTGTATTTATATAAGACACTGGGGCGTTTCGGACTGGGAGATGAGTTTGTAGGCTGGACCAGGGTGTTTTACACCTCCTCGGTGGCCAGGTTGAAGGTGGGAGCATTGATTTCACCCCAGTACAGAGTGGCCCGCGGGACGAGACAGGGCTGCCCGCTCTCTCCGCTAATGTTTGCCCTGGCAATAGAGCCTTTGGCGACAAGAGCCAGGGTGGGACAGTGCTATGAGGGCCTGGGGTTCAGAGGGGATCGGAAGTATATTTCGCTGTATGCGGATGATCTATTGATGTTTCTGGCGGATGCGGAGGGTGCACTGGATGGAGCAGCGGGCTTTTTAAAAAAAAAATCTTTTTATTGTTTCAAAGCATGAAATACTTTCACTGCCAACAGCAGCAGCGTACAATTATCAAACATGAGACGTCAGTAGCATCATGACATGTACATCATAACGATCAGTGTATATCGGAAGCTGTAGCCTATAACCCTCGCTGACAGCCCAGTGAGTGCGACCACCCCCCATAATCACAGTTCACTCAAACATTACTGAATGTTCATCATCGTTTACAGCTTCTGGAATAGCAAGGAATTGGTCAAAAGGCCCCAGATGTCCTTCGGCCTGGACGAAACAGGAAGCTCCTCCGCATAGGTTACAAGATTTTCATTACAATATACCATATCCTTCACCCAATCCTCTGGTTTGGGAGTCAAAGCATTGTCCCATGTGAATAAGATGCAACGTTTTGCTAGCAGAAGGGCGACCCTGACAAATCTACCCATGATGACATATTTGCTCCCAATCCTCCCCGGTTATGTGAGTGTCCAATATTTCGTTCCACTTATTCAGACTTTTGTCAGGTCCTCTACTGGTCTCCTCCTGTACCACTCTGTAGAGTCTAGTAATACATTTCTTCTTTCTGGGTAGTACTAATATCAACTGTAAAGATGTAAGTGTCGGGGGCTCAGTAGGGAAATCAGGGTAGTGATCCCGTATGGCCTGTTTGAGACGGTAGCAGGTATACAGTAACAGGGAGGTAGGGTTCTGCTGTGCGCTAAATATTGCCCATCCGGGTATAGATCCCCCATCTGAGCGATGCCGGCCTCCCTGAGAGATTTAAGAGGTCCTGCTTCCCGAGTGACCGACAACGCGACGTGATGAGCTAGAGGGAGCGCAGGCACGTACAGCGGTAACTTACTCGCTCGTGCGCATATCGCCCGCCATGCAGCCACCGTCGTGTCTATTGTGTTGATTTCTGTCTTAGGAGTGGGTCTGGACACATGCGTGAGAACGCTACCAAGTGGGATTGGACAGGCATCCCCGTCTTCCACTGCGACATGTGGTTTAAAGGCATGCGATCTGACCCAGTAGTATGCATACTGCGCTTGAGCGCAAAGCTAGTACACGTAGAAATCTGGCACTGTGAAACCACCTCTATCATAAGGAAGCGTTAGCGTTTGCCAGCTGATTCTCAGCTGCCCCGCACCCCAGATCAGGCGTAAAAGCAGAGACTTCAGTGCTTTAAAAAAGTGCTGAGTTAGTTTAATGGGTATATTGCTAAAAAGGTAGAGAAAGCGAGGGAGAATGACCATCTTTATCACAGCAATGCGATCAGCCAGGGAGAAGGGCAAGTGCATCCATCTGTTCACCTGCTGTCCCAGTGTGTCTTGTGCCCGGCCATAATTCTCCCTGACCACCACCTCGGGATCACGATGCACCCAGACACCCAGGTATTTAACTGGGTCTGTTGTCCAGTGTAAAGGGTAGTCCAGAGAGGGCTGAGATGTTATTGTGGTGAGTGGGATGATAACCGACTTGTCCCAGTTGATCATGAGACCCGATAGCCACCCACACTTTATATATTCACGAAGAACAGGAGACAAGTGCTGCTGAGGATGTCTAATGAACAGGACTATGTCATCCGCATACATCGAGATGCCGACCGGTCTGTTCTTAAAGTTAAGGGCAGACGCTCTGTGTTTTTGGCGAATCTTGCAAGCGGTTCTAGCACCAGAGCAAAAAGGAGGGGGGGAGAGAGGACAACCCTGTCTGGTGCCACACTGTATGTGGTACAGAGGTGTGACCACCCACGCGTACCCTGGCTGTCGTGTCTGTGTACAGAATCTCAATCCACTGCAGTATGACACTAGGGAACCCCATTTTGCATAATATGTGGAAAATGTACCCCCATTCTATGGAGTCAAATGCCTTGGCCGCGTCCAGCATGACCGCAGCTGCAGGTAAATCAGGATTGAGGACATGAAACATGGAGAAGATAGTACGCAAATTGTGAGAGGTGGATCTGTCTGGTATGAATCCAGACTGATCTGGAAGCACGAGAAGGGGCATCAGCGGTTGAATCTTGGTAGCCAGTATTTTTGCCAACATTTTTGCGTCTAGGTTGATGAGTGATAATGGACGGTATGAGTCGACAGAAGCAGAGGGTTTATCTTTTTTAAGAAGCATAATAATCATGGCTTGACAAAGGGAAGGGGGAGACTCCCAGTCTTGTGTGCTTCTGCATACATTTCTAAAAGGCGGGGCACAAGGAGGTCAGCGTACATTTTATAAAATTCTGCTGTTAGACCATCTGGTCCCGGGGCTTTGCCATTGGGAAGGGAGAGGATAGCCTCTCTCACGTCGGTTTCATCTATAGGAAGGGAGAGATATTTCCGATGCATGTCTGATCGCCACGCACAGGCAATATCTGATAGATAGTCAGCCATAACTTCCTCCTCCTCACAGCCATGGTGGTATACAATGCCTCGTAGTATTCCCTAAACTGTTCTACAATAGCCTGCGGGGTGAAATGCTCTATGCCACTGCTGTCCACAATCTTGTCTATCTGATGATGTTGCTCCCGAAACGGTAATTTGGTGGCTAGAACTATGCCAGTTCTGCCCCCTTCCCAAATGCCCTGGCCACGTATCTCCTACCCCTATAGCATGCCTCTGTTTCTGCCATTTCGTGTAATTTTTCAGCACTTCTCTAATGCGGGCAAGTAATGCAGCCAATGGTGCCATCCAATATTCCCTCTCCAGTCCCTCCAACTCCTTCTCCACTTTGGAGAGTTGCCCCCTTATATCCTTCAGAATCCCCAATGAGGTGCTGATACAGACTCCTCTGATCGTCACTTTAAATGCTTCCCAAAGGGATGCCGGACTATCCACTAATGCAAAAACAACAGTTGATGGACAGAATGCAGAACAATGCCATACATTCACCCCAGTACAGAGATCTGGGCCTAAATCCATGTTTTTTTTGCACTCCACACCACGGCAGTTCAGACATGGCCATATGCAAATCAACCTTGACCCTGTGCCTCATGGGAACAGTCCAGCCCGAACTGCCAAGCTATGTCTTTCCTGGACCGGAATCAAGCATCCTAGGACCGTTTTCTGCCTATCAGCCGTCTTCATCCAGGATAGCTTGACTCCAGTGGTGTGGAGAGCATGGGACTCATGTCTGAGCATTCCCATCCCACTCGGGGTGACAAATGCAAAAACAACAGTTGATGGACAGAATGCAGAACAATGTCATACATTCACCCCAGTACAGAGATCTGGGCCTAAATCAATCGTTTTTTGCACTCCACACCACCCCAGTTCAGACATGGCCATTTGCAAATCAGCCTGTGCCTCATGGGAACAGTCCAGCCCGAACTGCCAAGCCATGTCTTTCCTGGACCGGAATCAAGCATCCTAGGACCGGTTTCTGGCTATCAGCCGTCTTCAGCCAGGATAGCTTGACTCCAGTGGCGTGGAGAGCATGGGACTCACGTCTGAGCATACCCATCCAGCTCTGGTGACTAATGCAAAAACAACAGTTGATGGAAAGAATGCAGAACAATGTCATACATTCACCCCAGTACCGAGATCTGAGCCTAAATCCATTGTTTTTTTGCACTCCACACCACCCCAGTTCAGACATGGCCATTTGCAAATCGGCCTTGACCCTGTGCCTCATGGGAACAGTCCAGCCTGAACTGCCAAGCCATGTCTTTCCTGGACCGGAATCAAGCATCCTAGGACCGGTTTCTGGCTATCAGCCGTCTTCAGCCAGGATAGCTTGACTCCAGTGGTGTGGAGAGCATGGGACTCACGTCTGACCATACCCATCCCACTCGGGGTGACAAATGCAAAAACAACAGTTGATGGACAGAATGCAGAACAATATCATACATTCACCCCAGTACAGAGATCTGGGCCTAAATCCATCGTTTTTTTGCACTCCACACCACCCCAGTTCAGACATGGCCATTTGCAAATCAGCCTGTGCCTCATGGGAACAGTCCAGCCCGAACTGCCAAGCCATGTCTTTCCTGGACCGGAATCAAGCATCCTAGGACCGGTTTCTGGCTATCAGCCGTCTTCAGCCAGGATAGCTTGACTCCAGTGGCGTGGAGAGCATGGGACTCACGTCTGAGCATACCCATCCCACTCTGGTGACAAATGCAAAAACAACAGTTGATGGACAGAATGCAGAACAATGTCATACATTCACCCCAGTACCGAGATCTGAGCCTAAATCCATTGTTTTTTTGCACTCCACACCACCCCAGTTCAGACATAGCCATATGCAAATCAGCCTTGACCCTATGCCTCATGGGAACAGTCCAGCCCGAACTGGCAAGCCATGTCTTTCCTGGACCGGAATCAAGCATCCTAGGACCGGTTTCTGGCTATCAGCCGTCTTCAGCCAGGATAGCTTGACTCCAGTGGTGTGGAGAGCATGGGACTCATGTCTGAACATACCCATCCCACTCGGGGTGACAAATGCAAAAACAACAGTTGATGGACAGAATGCAGAACAATGTCATACATTCACCCCAGTAAAGAGATCTGGGCCTAAATCAATCGTTTTTTGCACTCCACACCACCCCAGTTCAGACATGGCCATTTGCAAATCAGCCTGTGCCTCATGGGAACAGTCCAGCCCGAACTGCCAAGCCATGTCTTTCCTGGACCGGAATCAAGCATCCTAGGACCGGTTTCAGGCTATGAGCCGTCTTCAGCCAGGATAGCTTGACTCCAGTGGCGTGGAGAGCATGGGACTCACGTCTGAGCATACCCATCCCACTCGGGGTGACAAATGCAAAAACAACCGTTGATGGACAGAATGCAGAACAATGTCATACATTCACCCCAGTACTGAGATCTGGGCCTAAATCCGTCGTTTTTTTTGCACTCCACACCACCCCAGTTCAGACATGGCCATATGCAAATCAGCCTTGACCCTGTGCCTCATGGGAACAGTCCAGCCCGAACTGCCAAGCCATGTCTTTCCTGGACCGGAATCAAGCATCCTAGGACCGGTTTCTGGCTATCAGCCGTCTTCAGCCAGGATAGCTTGACTCCAGTGGCGTGGAGAGCATGGGACTCACGTCTGAGAATACCCATCCCACTCTGGTGACAAATGCAAAAACAACAGTTGATGGACAGAATGCAGAACAATGTCATACATTCACCCCAGTACCGAGATCTGAGCCTAAATCCATTGTTTTTTTGCACTCCACACCACCCCAGTTCAGACATGGCCATATGCAAATCGGCCTTGACCCTGTGCCTCATGGGAACAGTCCAGCCCGAACTGCCAAGCCATGTCTTTCCTGGACCGAAATCAAGCATCCTAGGACCGGTTTCTGGCTATCAGCCGTCTTCAGCCAGGATAGCTTGACTCCAGTGGTGTGGAGTGCATGGGACTCACGTCTGAGCATACCCATCCCACTCGGGGTGACAAATGCAAAAACAACAGTTTATGAACAGAATGCAGAACAATGTCATACATTCACCCAGTACAGAGATCTGGGCCTAAATACATTGTTTTTTTGCACCCCACGCCACCCCAGTTCAGACATGGCCATATGAAAATCAGCCTTGACCCTGTGCCTCATGGGAACAGTCCAGCCCGAACTGGCAAGCCATGTCTTTCCTGGACCGGAATCAAGCATCCTAGGACCGGTTTCTGGCTATCAGCCGTCTTCAGCCAGGATAGCTTGACTCCAGTGGTGTGGAGAGCATGGGACTCATGTCTGAGCATACCCATCCCACTCGGGGTGACAAATGCAAAAACAACAGTTGATGGACAGAATGCAGAACAATGTCATACATTCACCCCAGTACAGAGATCTGGGCCTAAATCAATCGTTTTTTGCACTCCACACCACCCCAGTTCAGACATGGCCATTTGCAAATCAGCCTGTGCCTCATGGGAACAGTCCAGCCCGAACTGCCAAGCCATGTCTTTCCTGGACCGGAATCAAGCATCCTAGGACCGGTTTCAGGCTATGAGCCGTCTTCAGCCAGGATAGCTTGACTCCAGTGGCGTGGAGAGCATGGGACTCACGTCTGAGCATACCCATCCCACTCGGGGTGACAAATGCAAAAACAACAGTTGATGGACAGAATGCAGAACAATGTCATACATTCATCCCAGTACTGAGATCTGGGCCTAAATCCGTCGGTTTTTTTGCACTCCACACCACCCCAGTTCAGACATGGCCATATGCAAATCAGCCTTGACCCTGTGCCTCATGGGAACAGTCCAGCCCGAACTGCCAAGCCATGTCTTTCCTGGACCGGAATCAAGCATCCTAGGACCGGTTTCTACCTTTCAGCCGTCTTCAGCCAGGATAGCTTGACTCCAGTGGCGTGGAGAGCATGGGACTCACGTCTGAGCATACCCATCCCACTCTGGTGACAAATGCAAAAACAACAGTTGATGGAAAGAATGCAGAACAATGTCATACATTCACCCCAGTACCGAGATCTGAGCCTCAATCCATTGTTTTTTTGCACTCCACACCACCCCAGTTCAGACATGGCCATATGCAAATCGGCCTTCACCCTGTGCCTCATGGGAACAGTCCAGCCCGAACTGCCAAGCCATGTCTTTCCTGGACCGAAATCAAGCATCCTAGGACCGGTTTCTGGCTATCAGCCATCTTCAGCCAGGATAGCTTGACTCCAGTGGTGTGGAGAGCATGGGACTCACGTCTGAGCATACCCATCCCACTCGGGGTGACAAATGCAAAAACAACAGTTTATGGACAGAATGCAGAACAAATTCATACATTCACCCAGTACAGAGATCTGGGCCTAAATACATTGTTTTTTTGCACCCCACGCCACCCTAGTTCAGACATGGCCATATGAAAATCAGCCTTGACCCTGTGCCTCATGGGAACAGTCCAGCCCGAACTGCCAAGCCATGTCTTTCCTGGACCGGAATCAAGCATCCTAGGACCGGATTCTGGCTATCAGCCGTCTTCAGCCAGGATAGCTTGACTCCAGTGGTGTGGAGAGCATGGGACTCATGTCTGAGCATACCCATCCCACTCGGGGTGACAAATGCAAAAACAACAGTTGATGGCAGAATGCAGAACAATGTCATACATTCACCCCAGTACAGAGATCTGGGCCTAAATCAATCGTTTTTTGCACTCCACACCACCCCAGTTCAGACATGGCCATTTGCAAATCAGCCTGTGCCTCATGGGAACAGTCCAGCCCGAACTGCCAAGCCATGTCTTTCCTGGACCGGAATCAAGCATCCTAGGACCGGTTTCTGGCTATGAGCCGTCTTCAGCCAGGATAGCTTGACTCCAGTGGCGTGGAGAGCATGGGACTCACGTCTGAGCATACCCATCCCACTCTGGTGACAAATGCAAAAACAACAGTTGATGGACAGAATGCAGAACAATGTCATACATTCACCCCAGTACCGAGATCTGAGCCTAAATCCATTGTTTTTTTGCACTCCACACCACCCCAGTTCAGACATGGCCATATGCAAATCAGCCTTGACCCTGTGCCTCATGGGAACAGTCCAGCCCGAACTGCCAAGCCATTTTTTTCCTGGACCGGAATCAAGCATCCTAGGACCGGTTTCTGGCTATCAGCCGTCTTCAGCCATGATAGCTTGACTCCAGTGGCGTGGAGAGCATGGGACACACGTCTGAGCATACCCATCCCACTCGGGTGACAAATGCAAAAACAACAGTTGATGGACAGAATGCAGAATAATGTTATACATTCACCCCAGTACAGAGATCTGAGCCTAAATCCATCGTTTTTTTGCACTCCACACCACCCCAGTTCAGACATGGCCATATGCAAATCAGCCTTGACCCTGTGCCTCATGGGAACAGTCCAGCCCGAACTGGCAAGCCATGTCTTTCCTGGACCGGAATCAAGCATCCTAGGACCGGTTTCTGGCTATCAGCCGTCTTCAGCCAGGATAGCTTGACTCCAGTGGTGTGGAGAGCATGGAACTCACGTCTGAGCATACCCATCCCACTGGGGTGACAAATGCATAAAAAACAGTTGATGGACAGAATACAGAACAATGTCATACATTCACCCCAGTACAGAGATCTGGGCCTAAATACATCGTTTTTTTGCACTCCACACCACCCCAGTTCAGACATGGCCAGATGCAAATCAGCCTTGACCCTGTGCCTCATGGGAACAGTCCAGCCCGAACTGCCAAGCCATGTCTTTTTTGGACCGGAATAAAGCATCCTAGGACCGGTTTCTGGCTATCAGCCGTCTTCAGCCAGGATAGCTTGACTCCAGTGGTGTGGAGAGCATGGGACTCACGTCTGAGCATACCCATCCCACTCGGGGTGACAAATGCAAAAACAACAGTTGATGGACAGAATGCAGAACAATGTCATACATTAACCCCAGTTCAGGGATCCGGACCTAAATCCATCGTTTTTATGCACTCCACACAACCCCAGTTAAGATATGGCCATATGCAAATCAGCCTTGACCCTGTGCCTCATGGGAACAGTCCAGCCCAACTGGCAAGCCATGTCTTACCTGGACCGGAATCAAGCATCCTAGGACCGGTTTCTGGCTATCAGCCGTCTTCAGCCAGGATAGCTTGACTCCAGTGGTGTGGAGAGCATTGGACTCATGTCTGAGCATACCCATTCCACGCGGGGTGACAAATGAAAAAACAACAGTTGATGGACAGAATGCAGAACAATGTCATACCATCACCCCAGTACAGAGATCTGGGCCTAATTCCATCGTTTTTTCAAGCAAGCCGGGCTGAAGATGGCTGAAATGCCAGAAACCGGTCCTCGGAAGCTTGTTTCCGGTCCAGGGAAGGCATGGCTTGGCAGTTCGGGCTGTACTGTTCCCATGAGGCATAGGGTCAGACTGATTTGCATATGGCCATGTCTGAACTGGGGTGGCAGAGTGGGCTAAAGAACGGTGCTGGATTACACCCAGATCTGTTGACTGGGGGTGAGTGGTTGATTGGTTCAGATGCTCCGTCCATCACCAACCCCTTTTGTACTGCTTTATTCGCCATAAGTTGGCAGGGTATGCCCAGACGTGAGTCCCTTGCTCACATTGGCACTGGATTCAAGCAAGCCGGGTTGAAGACGGCTGAAATGCCAGAAACCGGTCCTCAGAAGCTTGTTTCCGGTCCAGGGAAGGTATGGCTTGGCAGTTCGGGCTGGACTGTTCCCATGAGGCACAGGGTCAGACTGATTTGCATATGGCCATGTCTGAACTGGGGTGGCAGAGTGGGCTAAAGAACGGTGATGGATTAAACCCAGATCTGTTGACTGGGTGTGAGTGTTTGATTGGTTCAGATGCTCTGTCCATCACCACCCCCTTTTTATACCGCTTTGTTCGCCATAAGTTGGCAGGGTATGCTCAGACGTGAGTCCCTTGCTCACTTTGCCACTGGATTCAAGCAAGCCAGGCTGAAGATGGATGAAATGCCAGAAACCGGTCCTCGGAAGCTTGTTTCCGGTCCAGGGAAAGCATGGCTTGGCAGTTCGGACTGGACTGTTCCCATGAGGCACAGGGTCAGACTGATTTGCATATGGCCATGTCTGAACTGGAGTGGCAGAGTGGGTTAAAGAACAGTGATGGATTAAACCCAGATCTGTGGACTAGGTGTGAGTGTCTGATTGGTTCAGATGCTCCGTCTATCACCACCCCCTTTTGTACTGACTATCCACTGAGCCAATATTTTCATCAAAGTAGTGAACTATGGCAGATCTGCTAGCTTCATTAAAAATTGGGTCTAGCAGCACCTCAGCACGGAAGCGCCATGTGAACGGACGATGTGGATTGGTGGGAATACGTATCCGCAACACCACTGGATTATGATCCGACAATGTGCGGGGCAGTGTGTGTATGTGCATAAGCCAGTCATTGGCACCTTCATTGAGCAACCAATAGTCCAATCGGGACCAACTGTTATGAGCGGGTGTAATGTGTGTGCCTTCCTGAACATGTTCATTTTGCAATCTCCAAACATCTACCAGTCCTAGTTCTGACATGGCGTCACGGATACACTGGGCAATCTTAAGTGTGCGGGCCCCTGACAGTTTAGACTTGTCTACTTGCGAGTCTAAATGTGTGTTAAGATCCCCACCCCAAAGCACTGCTGTCTCGGGCCAGGATCGCAGAATAGTGAGCATCTGTGTAAAAGGAGTAGGATCATCAACCACCGGCCCGTGCATATTAATGATAGTGAGAGTAGTCACACGCAACCTTCCCTGCACCATGGCGCAGCGACCCTCTGTGTCTGTATAAGTATGTGTGGGGTGAAAAGGAATACCCTTCTTAACCAAAAAGAGCACACCACGTGCATAAGAGGAATATGACAAAGCAAGTCGTAACCCCGACCATCTACAAGTTTCTTTGGAGTTGGTATGCCTGTTCAAGTGAGTCTCCTGCAATAATGCGATCTGTACAGCCTGCCTGTCCAAGTATGCCAGTACCTGCCTTATCTTCTTTGGTGAATTAAGGCCCCGAACATTCTATGTCATACATCGATATTCCTCACCCATCATCGTTATCTAGTGTGTGTCGAGGATGCAGCCAACCGCACCCACTGAGCGACATTCCTGCAATCAAAACCATATTATACACACTGATCTCATTCTTGAGAGTCTCAGAAACACCTCCCCAAGTCCCTCCCCCCTCCCACTCTAGCAACCCAATCTTGCCAAAGCCATATCCCATTACCATAATTAAACTGAAGAACAAAGCAGTGGTAGTGGGGTACACCCAATATGGGACGTAGAGGCTACAACCACTTCCTAGAGATGCCAGGGAGGGGCCACCTTAGGAGTTCCGTCGCCCTTTCCCACTCGTCCACTGCGCCAACACAAAGGGTGCAATTTAAATACTGTCTGTAAACCTCCCATCGCACGGACATTCAGGAATCACAGCTAATTAACTAAGACCAGAGGAAGTAGTGTCCCGGAAGTCCATGCTGTCCATCGCCACATATGCGCTATAGTTGGATTTTTAGGCGTAGTTCAGTGTCAATTGCAATCCTCTGTACAAAATTATACATGGATGTCTAACTCCCAAACTCACAGCAGTGCCCCCTCAAAATGGCGTCCAACATGCGTTAGGGCTCACAGCAAGAAAATGGCCTCTGTCCGTGCGGGTCAAGGGGAAAGCCAGCAGCGGGCCAAAGCGGGTCAAAGAAGTGAGGTCTTCCAAAATGGGCCAAATGCTCCCATATATGTAGTTTTCCATGTGCGCAGCAGAGGGCACGGGCAGAGAGATCGGGGCCAGCGCACTGCTTCCCGTCGTACCTTAAAGTAGCTCGTCCACTGGGGCGTCAGGCAGTGTCCGCATGCAGCTTGTTCCAATGTCGTCTCTTCCCTTAAGGATGGCACCCGCTGTGTACAAGAGTCCGCTCGTCGGGCCCCGCAGCAGGATGGGTCAGTCAGCCCGCCGGGCCTACTCGGCCAGAGCAGGCAGGCGGCTCTCGTAGTTGGAGTGCCCCGTGACCCCAGCAGCGGCCCTGGGGACTCACCTCGGCAGTGGCGGCTCCCGCGACTCGGGAGCCAAAGGATCACCTCGCCGGCCCATCAGCGCATACGGCTCACCTCCGGTGCCACACCTCCAAGCCCGCTTCGGATCACAGCACAGGGCCACCACGAGTCGGCCCACTCAGCCCACAGCGATGCCGGCAACAGCCCGGGACACAGCTGCATTGCCATTTCTGGGTCCAGGAGGCTCCGTCTGGCGATACGGCGACTGAGTCCAGCAGCTAATCGTGGAGGCTACAAAATCCGCACAGTGGTCCACAGTATAGGGCGTTCAGGACACAGGATATTTAAGGATATTTAAGACCGCCGGTGGAGCTGCACTACAATGCGGCCATCTTGCTGTGCGCCAGGCCACGCACCCCCAGGGAGCAGCGGGCTTGTTGTCGGAGTTTGGCGACGTTTCAGGACTACGGGTGAATTGGGCTAAGATGTGTTTATTCCCAGTGAAGCCCGGCGGGTTGCCACCCACCATACCTTGGGAAGTGCGCTGGAAGCCGACGTGTTTCGCATACCTTGGTGTGTATTTCTATCATGAGGTCAACGATATGCTGGAAGGGAACATAGGGAGATGCGTGAGAGCTCTGAAAGGTAGCATGGCCTTTTGGTCCACGCTTCCGTTATCTGTGATGGGACGGATAGCTTTGTTAAAAATGGTGGCGCTACCTTAGTTGTTGTATTTCTTTAGAACATTGCCTAACTGGGTACCGAGCTCTGTCTTTAAATTAAAATCCATGATTGTAGGGTTCCTATGAGGATCTGGCAGATGGAGAGTAGCCCAGGCAACACTGGTAAGGCCAAAGGGAAGGCGGACTAGCGGTTCCAGGCTTGAAGCAGTATTATTTGGCGGCTCAACTCCAGGTATTGACACAGGCAGTTGCAATGGAATTTAGAGGCCCTGAGAACTTGAGAGGTGGGGGGATTCCGAGGCACGTTTTATCCTTTATAATTTTACAACAAAAGCTTGATCTTAAAGATCTCTCTCTGGAGGAGAAGACGTTGAGATTGTGCTGGAATCGCAGCCAGCATAGGGCTGGGGTACTACATCCCTATGCACCCGAAATCCCGTTGGGGATGGTCACAGCATTACCCCATGGTGGCGATTGGACGTCCTTGATGGAATGGGAACAAGCAGGGATCAAGGTACTTGGGGATTTATATGAGGATGGGGAATCCTATCAGGCACTGCAGGAGAGGTATGATCTTCCTGGGGGAGGATTCTTGATACACGCCGCGTTGGTTTATGCACTACGGAAACATTGGAGGGAGGGGCTCGCAGAACCCAAACCAACAATGGCATGTCAGTATGTAGTGATGGCAGCAGGGACTTTTAAAGGAGTCACGTGCCTCTACTCCGGGATGTTAAATGAGGGATTGGCGCCACTGGATGCCTTGCAACTAAAATGGGAGGCAGGCATCGAGAAGCCCATACCGGAGACTGCATGGGAACATATACTACGTAGGGCTTGGAAAAATACTAGGAACGCAAGGTTTCAACTGGTGCATTTCTTTATACTACACAGGGCATATTTGGCACCGGGTCGGATCAGGAAGTACTGTAAGGTTGAGGATGCGGCGTGCACAAGTGAAGGGGTGGAGCTGGAACACATGCTATGGGAGTGCCCTAAACTGGGGGATTATTGGGATGAAGTGGGAAGCATATTGAATGCAATCACTGAACAACACTTAACTTTTGACATGGCAACATTTATACTGCATTGGTTCCCTCATACCTCCAAGACAAAGGTGACAAGTAAATTCGTGGATATGGGGTTACTGCTAGCAAAAAGGGAAATAAGGCACTGGAAGTCAAAGGAGGTTCCCAATAGCAAAAGATGGAAGGCTGAACGGCATAAATGGGCTAGTAGCGAGAGTGTTATTGGATTTCAGCAGGCACGACGTTTGAATAATGAGAAAGCACTGGATTCTGCAAACGCATGGGAGACGCTGGTACAATCTTTGTCTGACCAGCAATCAGAAGAGGAGTAGGGGGAGGATGCTATGCACAGTGAAGACCCCTTCTATGTACGTTGTGGGAAATCTTGGATTACAGTTGAATCATGAAATGCGCTTTAAATTTTGTACTTAAGGTAATACACACCGGTGGGGGGAGAGGGGGATGGGCCTTAGTTGGGGTTAGGGGTAGTATTAGTAATTTGCTTGACATTCGCAGTATTGAGAGGTATCGTATGGTTATATATGGACCGCCTGGCCTTTATTGTATTGAACCTGGATGTATTATTTGATTGTTTGTGAACAATGTGCTGGGGAGGAACTAGTATTTGGCTTGGTGGGCAATGGCTGTAGACGGTACAGTATTTTGTACTTTGTTTACACAAAACTAATAAAATATGTTTAAAAAAAAAATCAAAGTTGTGTCCAATTCCATTATTTTTAATTTAGTGAATCATGAGGTTAAGTGGTGCATTGGAGTAATTTCTTAACTAACTAAATTGTTTTGTCAGTTGCGCTCAAATTTTACAGGTGTGCTGCACTGGTTTAAAAAAAAAAAGCTGCTGCAGGAGAGTGTGTTCTACCTGAAACAGCAGGCAATTACTGAAATAACTGAATTGCTTTGTCAGTTGTGCTCAAATTTCACAGACGTAACGCGCTGGTTAAAAAAAAAAAACGCTTGGGTAAGAACATGTCCTGCCTGCAACAGCAGGCAGGAGAAAGTCATTTAAGAATATAGTCCTCACAGATGTAATTAAAACATCCAAAGTAACAACACATGTAACAGGGGCAGTCCTCATGGGAGGTTACAGCTGGAGAAAAGGAGGTACTAAGAAGAGACTATTAAGCCTATTGACGATTCAAAAGCCACCATTTACAAAGGGCAGTAACAGGAGCCAATTGAAAAGATGGGCAGAAAATGGGTGGAGCTTAAAGTCCATACCTGAATACAGCATGTTTCGAAGAGAGTGCAAGCACTGCCTAGACGAGACCTAAAAACATGTAAAAGTTGATTGATCACATGAAAAATCACTATTTAGCCATCTATGTGAGTACTATATGTATTCTGTTAGCAGACCTCCATCGACATCAAGGTGTCTCCAGAGTAGATCAACACATCCTTTCCCTATTCTGGAAAAAAAGACCTCAGGAACAGTACAGTACAGCCACATTGAAATCTTCAACATTATTCTTGGGGTTGGCGAGACTGTTGTGCCTACAACATCACACCAAGTGTTAACAACATCAACTGATGAAACAAATGGTGCAATAAAAGTGTCAGTTTCGGCAAAAAAACTTGATGCTGCAATATCAAGAACAGCAACATCTGCAACTGTGGTTTTTTATGAACCACTAACAGAACCCACATCAATAGAAAAGATACCGGTACAAGACATGCTGTACAAAGATGACTCTAATTCACGTTTTGAATCAAGAGAAATAATTATCCCTCAAGTCAGTTGGCTCCACTAATGGCTTCTTGCTTGCTGTTGGTTCTGTGACAGATACCTTTTTCCACCATGGTCATATATTTTAATTGCTAATGGAAGCCTGTCCATTCCAACATGAATTAAAATGTTGATTATAATTTTACTATTGGTACATGAAAACTAAATCTCTGATAAAATAGTGCTTCGATTCAAATCCCTTATGCTTTAAAAAGCTCTGTGGCTGACATTATAATTCCTGGCTCTTTTGCAAATTCAGGGGACATAAATTCTGTCATACAACTATTGAAGGTTTTGCATTCTAATGCTTCAATGGATTGTGAAGATTCCTATTCAAATGCAGAAAAAACACTAGAACTGTTTTGTTTTCATCATTATGGACACCATTACATTCATTGATTCAACAGCCCTAGAAAAATACATAATTATACTCAATGGTAGTGATGGCAGACTCACCCCTCTAAACAGTCCTAAATATCCCAGAAAAGGTTTCCATATTTTAATGTTGATGATGGGTGTGATTCTTCTGCTTAATATTATTCTCAAAAATCAGATTAAATAAATTCCTGATCACTAATCATATGCTCTTATTATCCACACAGATTATCGATTCATTTGCTGAACAAAAATATGCTTATTGAAAAGAAAATACTTGACTGTCACTAAGCACTTTTACTTTGTTCTTTAGATTGTAAGTCTTGTTCTTTTCGCCTTTCTTTCTTTCCTGTGGTTAATTGCACAAAAAACCTTTGCCCCCTAATTTTCTCCTCATATACATCATGTCTAATCTTCAAACATTTGGGTTCACAGATGAAGATTGTGCATCTATGGTAGGGATTTGGTCAACAAGCAACAACAAGTACAGACAAAAATGACGACATTATAAAACTACTAGCATTAAAAAAGAAAATCAAGCGCATTGAGTTGCATGGTCAGTACATGCTAGAGTACCTTAGGGCGGGAGGAATCCCCCAAGGGCTAAAAGTCAGGCACATACCAGGCTTATTTTATTGGTTCAGATGAAGCAATCCCTGTAAAGATGGTCATTGATTGCAAATCGCTGTTCTCACGATCTCATGATGTTGATCGTAGAGACAGCCAAAAAAGTCATGCAACAATTGGCCTTAGAAATTTCTGAGCTTGAAAGTAAAATCAAAAGTACTTTAGCAGTACTAGACGCCAAAAAGAAATTAGATGATATAGAGAAAGTTCTCCATTCCTATCCAGAGTATCTAACAAAAAGAAAATGGATAAACTGAAAAAAGATATACGCCTTTTCAGTAAAGAAAACACCTATCCTTATCTAAGAGATAATTACTACATTCAAACTGAGCACCCCTCAATGAACAATACACTCACAGACATTACAATCGTAAAGTTATGACTTTCTCAGATACGTTGGGTTCTGACAACGAGAATCCAAACAATCAATATGATCAATAGGACCAACAAGGTAACCAATATAACACCAGACCCCAACAAATTACAGAACCTTTTTTTGGGGGACGCTTTTCAAGGAGAGGCAACTGGCGGACCCAATATCACCTGAAATTCAGGGGAAATCAACAGATGGACCACAACCAGTACCTTGTCACACGAAATGCACTGTACTGAAGGGAGTAAACACGATCCCCATCTTCAACCTAAGTACCTTGAGCCTTTCACCAGCCACCCATTCACTACTAGCGAAAGTCCTATCATATGTCCTCCATTCAGGACTAAATAAAATTGAATTATTGTCTGATCTAATGGCCTTTCTCTGCAAAGTCTGTCTCAAAGCTTTTTTCTCGCAGGAGGATACTAAAGCTACCCAAATCAATATCTCAGGGTTAGTGCCTGCCTCTTCATTTATTCCGCAGCTAGATCGACTCCCAACAGAAATAGAGGTGTTTGAAAAAGTATTATATGATAAAATTGTTTCAATAATAAAACTCATACCTAAAACACCCTTTAATCTAAGTAAGGAAGAATACCAAGCCATGATTGATCTAAAACAGACCCCTTCCATCACAATCAAAAATTGTGACAAGGAAGGTGGCATAGTGGTTTCAGAAACTACGACACATATCAACAACATGGAAATCATGTTGGGTGACACTGATTTTATCAACCTGTTTATCGTGATCCCACTAACAACACAATTAAAAAGATCAAAAGACTGACCAATTCGGCCTTTAAGGACAACTATATATGTGAAAAAGAGCTTACTTACCTAAATGTCCAGAACCTGAAAATGGCCAGTATCTATGGCGTTCCAAAGATACACACACATGAAACCGATCCACCTTACAGACCGATAGTCACAACCATTGGTTCTGTTTCAGAACCATTATCCAAATACATTGATGCTATTCTTTGCCCTCATGTACCTCAAGTACCCTCCTATGTCCAAGAAATTAGACACATCATCAATCCTATAGAAGATACCATCTTTTATACCAATGCCCATATATTGGTCACCTTAGAATTAGAAGCACTGTACAGCAACATTTATATTGAAGGAGCACTAGAGGCTGTCAATTGGTTCATGATGGACAATAACATCACATGTTCTAAGATTTTCATCCTAGAGTGTCTTCGAGTAGTTCTAGAGGACAATATTTTTTTATTTAACGGTAACCTCTATAAACAGGCCAAAGGAGTCAGTATGGGGGCTTCCTGTGCCCCAACAGTGGAAACATATACATGGCCAAGTTTGAAAAAAGATTCATCTATAACGAGATAGCGCCATTCTTTAAATCTGTGACCAAATGTTTGCGATATATAGATGACATCTTTTTCATTTGGATAGACACCTCTGACACCTTGGGTACTTTCTTAGAATGGCTAAATTTAAGTGACAACAACATCCGTTTCACAGCTAATTCAAGCAGAACCCAGGTGGAATTTCTGGACATTGTCATCAAAGACATAGATGGAATACTAGCTGTAGACCTTTACATAAAATCTACTGCACATAATACCTTGCTCCATTATACCAGCTTTCATACCCCTGCACAAAAAAATAGTATACCTTTGGGGCAATTCCTCCGTCTTCGACGTAATTGCATGAGCATCAAAGACTTTGACATCAAAGCAGTCAGTATGAAAGAGAAGTTCCTCAGATGAGGTTACCCCAAAAAATTAGTGAGAGACTCTATGAAAAGAGCTCGATATTACGATAGACAGCATTTATGGACAAACAGTGCCATCAAAATGAATATATCAACTGTATTTGGAACACAACACTATGGTAAATGAAAGAATCCGACATTCGGTCTGCTCCAGTTGGCACATTCTTAACATCAAGCGGCCAATCCCCGAACAATTGCCTAAACCCTTATTAGCTTACCGTAGAAATAGCAATTTGAAAGGTGATGTGATCGATTCAAGGATAAAAAATATTAATTCAGTTTCACAACGATCAATTAATGGACTCAATCCAGTTATAGGCAACTTTCTCTGTAATACATGCAAAGCATGTCCACAAGTGATAGAAACATCTGAATGTGAATTTATTAATCAGGTTATTAAATCAAAAGGGTTCTATAACTGCAAAACAAAGTACATAATTTATTTATTGCTGTGTTCTTTCAATCTAGGTTATGTTGGGGCAACGTCTAGATCTTTAAATACAAGTCTGACAGAGCATAGATCTGCTGTCAGAACTAAAAAAACAACAGCGCCCATTGTCCAACATTATATTGATAACCATCGCACTCCTGAAGATATACAATGGCTTATACTGGAAAAAATACAACACAGACCAGGGACCAATACTGAAGCCATCAGGAAACGGAGGGAGGTCTATTGGATTTTCTTGCTTGGCACTGCCACTCGGGGACTCAACTTGGAGATCCTGTCAAATCAAATTCAATGATTAATGCTTCTAGTCATATCACCTTTCGGGACATTTCCGTTTTGGACATGAGGACCTAGCTGAAACTATCTCAATATTCAAGAATGTGTCTATCATCTCCCATTCTTGCTGTCTTCATAATTACATGTCTAAAATAAAATAATATGTCTCCATTTGATTATCCTTGATGTGCCTTTTTTGACATGCACTTAACTCAGTCGTTACAATTTACACTTATGCTATTTTCAATGCATCGTTTTTAATTCACTTCACGATAACGCTAGTACTTCCAACATGGCCGCCAGGCTTGGCCGTCATGTTGCTGCACGCTCTGTTCCATCGGTTTCGTGTAGCTCAGCACACTTATTTTTACTTCCGTTCCCAATAGAGGATTTATGTCCGGTTTCTAAAGGCGCTTCACAAAGAAATGCTGGTTGCCGGTTGATACATGTTCCGCATTTGGGAATTGGTGAGTTATACCTTGGGGGTTAACTGTGGAGTGCATACTTATTTACACAATAGTCACAGCGCTAGCCCACAATATACAGCTAGAATTTGAGGTCGCTGTTCGCCTTTATATTCTGAATTTAAATAATTTCTCTCTACGATTATAGACCCAGGTGTAACTATTTACGTGAGCGATTGGTGTCGGCATCATGTGACTACATATAGCCTTTTTAGATTTAGGCTACTTTCAAATGTATGATAAAGTAAGATCTTGCATTTTCTGTATCAGGGACACTAATGGAAGTTTAACACTAAGCCACACATCCTATTTAGTTAAAACAGAGCATAGAAGTTATCAGTCTTCTATTTTTCGGACTCCCAGTTTCTCCATAAAGTCACAAATATTGTTTCAGATCAACAAAATGCCTGCAGAGAGTCTACCTGATTAGAGTTTAATTATTCCGCTTATTCTGTCCACGTCTGCCTGTTGAAGGGTAAGACACCATTGTTATCTTAGTAATCATCAACACCCTGACCACTTTTAGAGTTAAACTATAAACAATGTCCCAATCTCCTTTAATATGTATGATTTTCTGCCTCAACAACAGAGTCACACAGTCTCCCTTGACCATTTCTGATTAAATTGGACTATTATTTTACCCGGCATACCTGAATTAAAGCTCCTTGGTTTTCCTAATTAAGGTAAATCCTTTCGTCATTAGCCCACAATAAAACATTGTATTGCAAAAGGTATCACCAAAGAGTCAGTTACATCAGTTTCCATATATTTATACAGAAGATGCCAATTCTACAGTGCTAGTTGTATGTGGCCTGGCTCCAAAAAGGCCGGCAGGACTCTAACACGCACTACTACAAATTGAGTACTCCTTTTATACGTTTCAATTCAGTTTTATCATATCAAATCAAATCATCACAATTTTCTCATTGTTAGTACATGCGTTGAAGTTACTTACAATATAGTCAATTACATTTGCGTTACATAAATATACATTCAAACAATAGTTTCAAAATACAATACAACCAAATGCATTTCGGGGCATCAGCCCCTTCGTCAGGGGTCTGTTTAAAAAGAAAAAGGAAACATAGTTACTTTTGGTGCTTTAAGGATTCAGTGTTGCAATAGCATTTACAGCTTGTGGTATTTACTGATTTCGTGCATTTCTTACCTAGGGCGAGGTAGCTCAACAGGTGTTGTGCTATGCAGTTTGTAGAGTAGCTATAGTGAATCTAAAAGGAGGAGATTATGTAGGTCACTTGCTAATTTAATAAACTGTGTGCAGAGTTATTAGCACTTCTTTCACTAGTTGAATTATTTTACCTGAGTCTTGCTTGCTTAATGCATATCTGTAAGAAAAAATATATTTTGTCTTGCGGTCACTTCAAAAGGGGTGCCCAAAATAACCAGGGTCATAAGAAAAAGCATATCTTGGTGATATATAGTGCTCACCTGTGGTCTTCTATTTTCACGTCAAATAGTTACCCTGCAGAATTAAAACAAGGGAAGTTCCATTGAACGTTATTACGTACGTTAGGTGATTTTGTAGCTTTGTCTTCAAGTTTGCAAATAAAGTTTTTACCTGCGAGCCTCTGTAGAAGTGGGTTGGTCTCGCTAGTCAATCGTATGCGTTTGACTGTAAATGAAAATGAACGCGATCATTAGCCTGTTGCCGATTTTCAAAGCGGCAGAATGCACGCTGTTTCGTAATTATAACACGTTAAGCGAAAAGCGCTTTGGGCTTACCGTTTCGAAAAACGATGCTGCTCAATGCGGCGTCTCAAGTCGGGTGTGTTGACCGGGGCTAACTTTCTACACTACTAGTCCCTTCTTACTTATTACTCACTATTCCCTTGTATGTAGCAATAGACGAAGGACTTCCTTATTGAAAGTTTTACGGCCGCCATTACTGAGCGGTGGAAGTTCAATAATGCTATTGGTTTTAACCTATTGTGGTATGAGTCAAACAATACGTTACAGTGTATTGACACATGGAGGGCATTCAGATATTATTAATTGTTCATGTGTATATGCATTAAAACATAATGGGATAAAGAAAATAAAGTTAAAAAAAAGGTAATACACACTGCTTGACATTATTCTGGTTTCATTATATGCATTCCTACCTATTTACAATCTCACTCAAATAGATTATATTCTTTATTAACTCCTGCAGCGCTGTTATACCTATGTGTACATAGGGGTGTGTAATTGTATGTCGTTGTATGTCGTGTGAGCATACGTATCACTGCGAATTCGAATCCCTTGAGGTTCTAACTGTATACATTCTGTGATGTTTTTGATCTTTATAGAAAGCAAATCATCTCCATTTTGTCGTTCAGCCCATTAGGGATCAGTGTCTGGTGCTTACGTATCCAAAAGGCCTCCCTCTGGAGTAGGATCTTAGCATTGTCCAGTCCTAACCGTTGTGGAATAAGTTCAATAATTTGAAATCTCAGCTGCGCTATTGTATGGCCTGCTTCCATCCAGTGCTTTGCTAGTGGTGAGGTGGAGCTTTTATTACGAATCCGGCTCTTGTGCTCCGAGAGCCGCAACTTCAGTTTTCTATCTGTCTTCCCAACGTACAATAGTCCACAGGGACATTTAATGGAATTGACCACGTGTTCTGAATTACAGTTAGTGGTGTGTCTGAGCTGGATTTTTTCTCCTGTTCGTGGATGCAGTAGAGTATTACCTGGTATGACATTATTGCACTTCTTGCAATTATAGCATCGTATGGTGCCTTTGTAAGTTTCTTGCTGTTGAGTGGTACCCACAAGTTGTGCGGGTTTACTTAGTAATTCTTTCAGATTTTGCGCTCTTCTGTAAGCAAATAAGGGCTTGTCAATGAACAGTGTTCCAAAATATTTCACAACTTGCAAAATTTCTCATCTTTTCTGGATTATTCTTTTCATATCCCTTGACGCTGTCGAGTATTTTGATACAAACACCATTCTCTTATTAGTAGTTTTTTTTTTTTTTGTAAAAGTTCTGCTCTTGGAATGGTCTTGATTTTCTCAATCTGTGCATCTAACAGTTTTTTAGGGTATCCCCTATCTAGGTATCTTTGTTTTTGTTCTTCAAGACTTTTCTCACACTTTTTACTGTCAGAGGATATCCTCTTTATCCTCATAAATTGTGATACTGGAAGGTTGTTAATTAGATTAGCTGGATGAAAACTCCCGTATAACAATGCCGTGTTCTTATCTGTTGTTTTTTTGTAAAGTCTTGTGTGAATTGAATCCTCTGTTATTTCAACCATGACATCCAGGAATGGTAGGGCTGATGCGCTGATGTTGTACGTAAACTGGATTCTTGGGTTTGCTAAATTCAAACTTTTGATGTTTTGAATTAGTTCTGGTGTTGATCGCTTCCAAATTATAAAAATGTCATCTATGTACCGTTTGTAGTACACGATTCCTTCTTGCCAAGTGCGGTCTTCCAAGATATAGTCCAATTCAAACTTGGCCATAAAGACATTAGCATATATGCATGCTCCAGGAAACCCCATAGCTGTTCAAGTGAGTTGGATATAGTATTCATCTAGCCATGAGAAATAACTATTCTCTAGGCAAAATTCCAGAAGTTGCATGATTATGTATTTCAGTTCTTCTGGTTTGTCATCTCTAAGCAGAGCCCATGCCATGGCTTCCAATCCTTGTTTGTGAGGGATTGACGTATATAAAGACGACACGTCTATTGTACATAAAGTCCAGTCCGTACTCCCTTCTGTTTTGATAGTTGAGAGGCTCCTTAGAAATTCCGATGTATCTTCAAGATAAGTTGGCCACTTGTGAATAAATGACTGCATGTGGGCATCAATGAATACTCCTAGGTTTTCAA
Source organism: Lissotriton vulgaris (assembly GCF_964263255.1). NCBI lineage: Eukaryota > Metazoa > Chordata > Amphibia > Caudata > Salamandridae > Lissotriton > Lissotriton vulgaris. The sequence continues at coordinate 599,037,304 of NC_141696.1, forward strand.
AGATTGATGAGCATCCGGACACTATTGGTCTGAAGGGGGGGTTCTTTAGATCCTTGTGTACCTTCGGTAGGAAATATATCCTTGGCCTTCTTGGGTAAATTTGTCTTAGATAGCGTTTGGTTGTGTTGTTAATCCAACCCAGCTCTTCTGCTTTGTCCAGAATTTTGTCTAGAGTTTGGGTGATTTCTGCGGTTGGGTCTTTTCCCAATTTAGCATATGTGTTCACGTCTTGAACATGTTCGTTGCCCTTTTGCATATAGAAGTCAGAATCCATTATGATCAATCCTCCTCCTTTGTCCGCCTTTTGGATCATGATTGCTTTATTTTTCGCCAGTGTTTGTAAAGCGCTATGCTCTGCTCTTGTTAAATTACTTAACTTCCTCTTATATTGAATCTTGCTCATGTCTGCTTTGACTAAAGTTTCAAATGTGTCAAGGCTTTTATGGGAGATTGGGGCTAGAAAAGTACTTTTGGGTTTGAATTTGGCTGCAGTGTTATCTTCTGTTTCAATTGGATTTAGTATTGTAAAAAAGTGCTTTAGTCGTAAGATCCTCATAAATTTAAAAAATGCTACTTCAGTTTCTAGCTCGTTAGTGTGATAAGTGTTAACAAAAGTTGTCCCTTTATTCAATAGTTTCTCTTCGAATTTAGTCAAAGGATATTTTGAGATATTAATCACGAGGTTTTGGTTTGGCTTCGTAAGCCCGTTTTCTTCTCGCGCTCCTTTTCCTTTTCCTTTTCCTCTTCGTGTTTTTTGTCGCTCAACTGGGTGGTCGTTGATCCGGTAGTTTGCTTTGGGCTTGGCCCTTCTCTAAAAAAGCATTAGATGTTGATGTGGATGCCGTTTCTGTTGCAAGGGGTACTTGCGGGCCTGGTTTGCGGCGTTGCTGCTGGTCCATAGGTTGCCTAGAGGTACTAGTGTCACTTTCTGACACTACACTTTCTTCAGATGAGGCTGCTTGTTGTTTTTTACCCGTGTACCTTCTTTTTGCAAACATTTCCGCCCATGTATAAGCGTCATTTAACTTGTAGTCAATAGTATCACGCTTGAATTTGCGTAGTTTTGTTTCTTGCAATTCTTTCCCGTATTTGTCTAGTTTCATTTCAAGTTCTTCTAGAAATTTACTCCATGGTTCCTCTTCCATTCTGGCAGACAGATCTTTCTTTGCGTTGAATATTTCCTCTTCTAAATCTCTTATTGTCTTTGCGAGTTCCTTAATCAACAATAGTATTAAGTCAAGCGAGCATTTGTTTAGTATCTCAAACCACTTTTCCATGAATTGAGGGTTATTATTTAGTCTATAAAGCATTGGTCGAATAGCCAGTCTGAGGCCTCTTGGGATTCGTTTTACGCTGTGATATTGTATCAATGTTGACGCATGTAGACGTTGGTTGAGTTCTCGCCTCGTTAAATATTCTAGTTGTTTTAGCTGTTGCGCAACAGATCCACCTTGGGCATCAAAAGTTTTTGTTTCCTTATTTAGTTTGTAAATTTGAGTTGGTTCTTCTGCAGTGTATCCTTTAGTATTCGCTCTATTATCTGTGATTCTGGCAATTGAATCAAAAGACATTTTTGCTATGGTGCTAGTTCCCGTTATTTGCAGTAGGAATGAAACAATGAATGTGTGCGGGTACTGCACTCTGTTAACCTTCTTTGCACATTTGTGCGATATGTGTGATGTGTTAGATTAGTGCCTTCTCACTGACGTAACTAGTTGTATGTGGCCTGGCTCCAAAAAGGCCGCTAGGACTCTAACACGCACTACTACAAATTGAGTACTCCTTTTATACGTTTCAATTCAGTTTTAACATGATATCAAATCAAATCATCACATTTCTCTCATTGTTAGTACATGCGTTGAAGTTACTTACAATATAATCAATTACATTTGCGTTACATAAATGTACATTCAAACAATAGTTTCAAAATACAATAAAACCCAATGCATTTCGGGGCATCAGCCCCTTCGTCAGGGGTCTGTTTAAAAAGAAAAAGGAAACGTAGTTACTTTTGGTGCTTTAAGGATTCAGTGTTGCAATAGCATTTACAGCTTGTGGTATTTACTGATTTCGTGCATTTCTTACCTCGTGTGCGAGGTAGCTGAACAGGTGTTGTGCTACGCAGTTTGTAGCATAACTATAGTGAATCTAAAAGGAGGAGATTATGTCGGTCACTTGCTAATTTATTAAACTGTGTGCAGAGTTATTAGCACTTATTTCACTAGTTAAATTATTTTACCTGAGTCTTGCTTGCTTAATGCATATCTGTAAGAAAAACAAGCATTGGAAATGCAATAGGTCTCGCAGCATTAGAGTTAGTGCTTTTAGAATTGTTTATGGGTTTTTTTGTAAATCTTTAGCATTTTTGTTTCCTGTAGCCAATGCTAAAGAATTAAAAAAAAAGCCATAAACATTTCTAAAAGCTCTAACTCAAATGCTCCGAGACCTATTGCACTGTGTGAGGGTGAGGGGTTGAGGGTGAGTGAGGGTGAGTGAGGGTGAGTGAAGGTGAGGGTGGGTGAGGGTGGGTGAGGGTGAGTGAGGGTGAGTGAGGGGTTGAGGGTGAGTGAGGGTGAGTGAGAGTGAGGGTGAGTGAGGGTGAGGGTGAGTGTGAGTGAGGGTGAGTGTGGGTGAGGGTGAGTGAGGGTGAGTGAGGGTGAGGGTGAGTGAGGGTGAGTGAGGGTGAGGGTGAGTGAGGGTGAGGGTGAGTGAGGGTGAGGGTGAGTGAGGGTGAGGGTGAGTGAGGGTGAGGGTGAGTGAGGGTGAGGGTGAGTGAGGGTGAGTGAGGGTGAGGGTGAGTGAGGGTGAGTGAGGGTGAGTGAGGGTGAGGGTGAGTGAGGGTGAGGGTGAGTGAGGGTGAGTGAGGGTGAGTGAGGGTGAGGGTGAGTGAGGGTGAGGGGTTGATGTTGAGGGGTTGAGGGTGAGTGAGGGTGAGTGAGGGGTTGAGGGTGAGTGAGGGTAAGGGTGAGTTAGGGTGCTGTAATTGAGGTGCTATTTCTTTTTAATTTTGTTTTTTCATTTTTACATAGTACAAACTCGACCCATGCAGAAGCTATCGGGGAGCTTTACATAAGCTGCAGTCACATTACAAATGTTCAGTCATTTTTTTTATCCAGGGGAAGTTCTGTGGTTTGCCCAGAATCACAGGATGTTGAGACAGTGTCGACACTGGAACCCCACTCCTACCCATTCCTCCATTCAGGTTGAGCATAATGCATTTTTTTTTTTTTTTAGCCAAGTGGCACACAACGTGCCTGAAAGTAAAAAAAAAACCAACAAAAAACGCTATGATGATGTCATCATTGACCATTTATTTTGTTTTATTTTCAGCCAAGTGGCACATCCGCTGCACTATTGTACAACATGGCTAAAGAAGCACTGAGAAAGCCAATAGATCTCGCATAGGCGAAAACTATTGGCTTTGCCAATGCTTGTCAAAACTGCGAGCATTTTTAATCGGCACAGTAGCTTCAGGAAAAATAAAATGCGTCATAATAATACGTGTGCAGGTTGCAACCCATGTCCCTCCCAGAGTTGAAAGTTCGGGAGTGATGTCATAATGTGGAGGTGAATTCCGGCGCTTTGGCCCTCCTCGAGGCGATTAGCCTGGCCATGCCTGGGCTCTTACTGGTTTACTTGAGGTCTGGAGTGATGTCATAATGTGGAGGAGACTTCCGGCGCTTGGGCCCACCTCGGGGCGATTAGCCTGGCCATGCCTGGGCTCTTACTGGTGTACTGGAGGTCTGGAGTGATGTCATAATGTGGAGGAGACTTCCGGCGCTTGTGCCCACCTCGAGGCGATTAGCCTGGCCATGCCTGGGCTCTTACTGGTGTACTGGAGGCCTGGCTTCTAGCTGGCACGGTCTCTGAGGCCCGAAGTGTATGAATGGCCCAGGGGTCCGTGCGCGGGCGCTGCCAAGCGGCTCTTTGACACTCACCCGCCCTGTGCTTCTCTTGCAGACTCTGGAGAGCGACCAAACCGTGCTGAGCCGGATCAAGAAGAGCGTGAAGGCCGGACACGTCTCTGGACTGGGTGAGTACTCGGGGAAGGTGCCTGAAGCGCCGTGAGAGGAAGCAAGGGGGGTGGGGAGACATGGAGTGTTCTGCAGGAGAGAGACAACGGGAATGAGACTGCTAGAAGGAAAATAGGGTGGAGAGAGTGAGGAGTAACTTAGGGGGAGAGAGGTGGGGAGACTGCAAGTGAATGAGAGAAGGATTGGAAGAAAAGGGAAAGTAAGCACCAAGGTGGAGATGAGGGTGAGCGAGGAGGGGACGGGGGGCGGGGGGGGGGGGGACTTTCACATCGAAGGGCGGTGGGGCCAGGGAGACGAGAAAGGAGCAGCGAATGGAAACTAGCGGCAGGCAGGCAGGGGAGGAGAGGAGGAGGGGGGAGGAGAGTAGGGGAGGCACGGCCTAGCGGCCGTGCAATCAAGTAGTGAGGGGGCGGAGCTGGGGAGCGGGTAAACAAAGACTGACATGCACGCGCCCGTGACTTTTAAGGTCAATGCGCATGCGCATAAGCTTAATGCGCATGCGCATTGACCTTAAAAGTCACGGGCACTGCAAGGAATCGCCACGATTCCTTGCAGTGTAGATAAAGAGTGGATAACTCGCAATACTCTCGCCTTGCTCGATGCGCATGCGCATCGACAGGCGAGACCTAAAAATATATTTTGTCTTGTGGTCACTTCAAAAGGGGTGCCCAAAATAATCAGGGTCATAAGAAAAAGCATATCTTGGTGATATATAGGCTAATGATCGCGTTCATTTTCATTTACAGTCAAATGCATACGATTGACTAGCGAGACCAACCCACTTCTACAGAGGCTCGCAGGTAAAAACTTTATTTGCAAACTTGAAGACAAAGCTACAAAAACCCCTAACGTACGCAATAACGTTCAATGGAACTTCCCTTGTTTTAATTCTGCAGGGTAACTATTTGACGTGAAAATAGAAGACCCACAGGTGAGCACTATATATCACCAAGATATGCTTTTTCTTATGACCCTGATTATTTTGGGCACCCCTTTTGAAGTGACCGCAAGACAAAATATATTTTTTCTTACAGATATGCATTAAGCAAGCAAGACTCAGGTAAAATAATTTAACTAGTGAAATAAGTACTAATAACTCTGCACACAGTTTAATAAATTAGCAAGTGACCTACATAATCTCCTCCTTTTAGATTCACTATAGCTACGCTACAAACTGCATAGCACAACACCTGTTGAGCTACCTCGCACACGAGGTAAGAAATGCACGAAATCAGTAAATACCACAAGCTGTAAACGCTATTGCAACACTGAATCCTTAAAGCACCAAAAGTAACTATGTTTCCTTTTTCTTTTTAAACAGACCCCTGACGAAGGGGCTGATGCCCCGAAATGCATTGGGTTTTATTGTATTTTGAAACTATTGTTTGAATGTACATTTATGTAACGCAAATGTAATTGACTATATTGTAAGTAACTTCCACGCATGTACTAACAATGAAAGAAAGGTGATGATTTGATTTGATACCATGATAAAACTGAATTGAAACGTGTAAAAGGAGTACTCAATTTGTAGTAGTGCATGTTAGAGTCCTGGCGGCCTTTTTGGAGCCAGGCCACATACAACTAGTTACGTAAGTGAGCAGGCACTAATCTAACACAGCACACATATCGCACAAACGTACAAAGAAGGTTAACAGAGTGCAGTACCTGCACACATTCATTGTTTAATTCTACAGTGCTGACATCTCCATCACCATCTGAAACATCTGAACCCCACTGGATACAGTTCCAGATAGGTATTTAGTCTATATATAAATAAATTCACTCTGTGAAAACAGTCCTCTTGGGTTCCACATAATCTATAGGTATTTTATTGTGCACATTTCTTCACACTATGGTGTTACTTCAAAGGATCATGGATTTTAACATTTGGACTCTTACTACTCTTCACATGGTTCACAAATACTGGATATTCTTTGTTTAGATCTTCCCAGCTAATTATTTGAGATATCCTTTATATTATGTACAGTATAATTTTTTATCTCGTTGTTGTTTCTTATCTTTTCAGTGTTCACTGAGATGGAATCCTGAAGAAGACAATGCGGAAACGCGCGTAGTGCTAACCTAATGCCAGTTTCATAATTCTATTGTGTAAATTGTCATACAGGATAGATGAAAATACTGTTTACAATGATTGATATGATTTGTTAGATCTCAACAAATCAGAGCTTATAATTCAAGATAAATATCACTTGTGTATATTTATTGAATTTTCCAGATCAGTCACAACAACGCATGTTGCATTTTTTCTCTGGACACCAGTACTGCATAAAACCTTTTTTTACGCAAGTAAGCATTATTAATGACAAATGAATGTATTTTAAATAAATAGGAAAAATTATACATAAATGTTTATATACAATAAATTAAATAATATCAAAAGTTTGGTATAATTGTCCAATTTGTGTTCATTACGCACTTGGTTTTTTTTGTGCCCAAATTAGCATATTTTTTATCTCCTCGCCTTAGGCTTGTTTACTTCAATTGTACTTTTCCTTGTAATAGGCAAGTTTATCTTGTGTACAGGGGCCTGTTCTTTACTAAATTTATTGAAAAGAAAATATAAATGAAAATATACAGGGAGCTAAATTTGGCAAATTGAGGGCATTGATACCCTGTTTAGGGCATGCATGATTCCTAGAAAAATTATATTTCTGAACACGACAGTGCAGCACCCAGCTTGCATGAGCATCCCAACTTTTAAAGATCTTAAGATACAATCAAGTGAAAAATTAATCTGACAAACTTGGAAATGTAACCAAAACATCACAGTTAGTGATTTAACAGAATGAAACATATAACATAACTGTCTTTAGTTCAGATGGACTAACCTTATGGCCAATAAACACTGATGCACAGATTCCTGTCTAAAGCTGCTGGTCCATTAGCATACAGGATAGACCCCCAATGTAGCATGTGTTCCCAAGTGACCAAGTACAGTGTTGGCAAATTATTCCAAAGATGGCTGTCACATTCCAGTTTACATGCTGTAAAACAACACCTGTCAAAACTTAGTTAAGACATAGATTTAAGTGATTTCCTTCTGAGACCATATCCTGTAAAAAAAGAAAATATATACATTGATAGATAAGTATACACGCTGCTATAAAGGAGGAGCAAGCATATTATGAAGGGACGCTGCAGGAAGAATTAGACAAACAGAGAAAGAAGTAGTGCAGAGCACATTTAAAATGATCTAAAATGGTTTTGAAACAATCGCAAAACAAATATAAACAATCCCAAACATTTGTTCTTCTGCCCTAAATCGTTAAAGAGATTTGAATCTTTTGCAACAAGGACAGGTCCAAGTGCAGGCAATAAGACAATTCAATTGGGCAATGCGGACTCTGGAAATGAATAAAGTTCCTTGGTAGCTAATAAATGAATTACCCAAGTTTTTCCCTATAATTTGGACTTAAAACAGATCATCTCTAAGAAAGAGGCGCAATACAATTTATTATCAAAAGAGCTCATAGAGAGCTCTTCATACTTTGTGGCAGAAGATCCCCGTCTTTTGTAGCTCCTATATAGGATCATCTTGCCAATCATTGCCTTCCATTATTAGGATTCTCAAAAACACACATCTGTGGTTTGGTATGAAACAATGCAAAATGCTTTTCTTCAACAGTTCTAGAAATTAATGTTCAAGATAAGTTGCTAGACAAAAGACAATCCTGTATTCATTCCCACATCTGCATGCACCAACCTACTCAGGCATTCACTCCTTTGTGATTCTATTACTTTGCACAGCGCTTGTACCGTTGGAAGCCCAGACTTGCTTGTAAATTACTTACAACACCTGCTTTATTCATTCCTTCTTGTCTTTCACTTCTAGAAATTGGTTTGTATATACTTAGAATACATGAAACTTGATGTGGCTTGAGCCAGGGTTTCATCTATGTATTAACTGTTTAAAAAACAGTAAAATGTTGTGTGTGATATATTTAGTGCACCCCTCCCCCCAAGACGTTGTGTAAAAGTGTCCCTTGTCCTAAAATAGACTTGATAAATATATGCTCTGACAACTTAAACAAGCTTGTTTTGTTTCTGACACAGAAATGGTGTATTTAACCTCTGCATCAGAAACATTTGTTCTGCATCTGAAAGCAAACAGCTTCTGCAGACTTCTACTTTGGCAGAGACCTGTTGAACAGATTAAGTGAGAACTGGACTTTGTCATTTCACAAATTCAAGCTCCCCAGTTGAGACCTGATTTCGGGTGCATGATTTACTTTGAAACTGTTTATCTGGACATTGTGTTAGAACAACCGCCAATAATGTCCCTTGACATTTGGGAACTAATTTACTCAATCAGTGTGCATCAACCTATTACCGATAACTTTATTTCGGTCGCAACGGACCATAAAAGTACAAGATAAAATGCATACATACACAAAAAAGCACGAATAAATAGTATAAAACAATTCAAGGACAATCACAATCATATATGTACACTTGTTTTCACAAAGTTAAAAACTAAACCCTATTCATCCCAACATAAAACCAGATTAAACAATCATTACAGTTATCGACAATGTGCGTCACATCTTATAAAAGTATTCTAACCCTCTGTTAATTTGTTAAACAATTCCTGCAATTATGCAACATCACGTTTAAAAAACGGGCGACGGCAAAAACGATAGGAGGATGCATATCATATTTTAGCAATCTAAGGGCTTGAAAACAGTGTCTAAAACCTAAGGGCCAGATGTAGGTAAATCTTATTTACCGACTCTAAAATACCGAATTTTACCGATTCGGTATTTTAGATTCGGTAAATAAGATGTAGGTAATTATTCGGTAATTTTTACCGAATCGGAATGATTCGGTAATTACCAAATCGGTATTTACCGATTCAGTAATTGCCATTAATTCCTATGGGCCTTGAGGCCCATGGGAACCTATGGCAATTACTGAATCGGTAAATTCAGATTCGGTAAAATTACTGAATTGATAAGGGGGACAGGGTGTCACTTTGACACCCTGTTGCACCCCTGATTCAGGCTTGTGTGCCATGTGACACACAGACATGCCCTTAGGGCATGTCTGTGTGCCACATGGCACATGTGTACATGCACAGATGTGCATGTACACAGGAATTCGTTATTTACCATGCAATAGTATTACATGGTAAATAACGAATTCTTAGGGCCTGTGGCAATGTTTGCAGTGCCACCTACATATAGATTTACCGATTCGGTAAAGTTACTGAATCTGTATTTTACAGAATCGGTAAATTTACCGATTCGGTAAATTTACCGATTCTGTAAAATTTAGGCCCCCTACACCTCAATCACCAAATACCGGTCGGTAACGGCCGAAATCGGACGTTACCGACCGGTATTTGGTGACCTACATCTGGCCCTAAACTTCTACAAATGAGTACCACCCATCGTTTACGTGCAGCCAGATAAGTGGGACAAAGAAAGAAGACATGAATCTCATTTTTGCAGTTGAATTTACAAGCTGGGCACTCAGTATCTTTCTTATTATCCCATTTGCTGGTAAACGACATGAGCGGAAGGCTGCCCATCCTAAATTGCATATATAATTTCCTCGCCAAAGCTGGGTAAATTAGATCTAGGAAGTCTTCCTTTTTATAAACCTCTTTTATTTGAAGAAACTTAATTGTCAATCTACCGGCTGTGGAACTCACATGAAGAGAAAATGGATTAAAGTCCCTATAGTAACAAACCAGATCAGCCCTTGATATAGCCAGACACGCTACTTCTGGTGTTCCCCATATCTTAAGTAATCCAATCCTACTGCTAATTTCCTTAGGGTGAGCTAACCACAGGATTTTATCAGATCTCATGTCTGCCCAGACTTCCCTGAATTCGTTTTTATGAGCAACTAACTCAGGAACTGTCCATAATCTTCTCCAGTACATAATTGGGCGTAATGCCACTTCCTCCTCAATAGGGAGTAGCCCTAGGCTCAACCGGAGGGGTACTAACGGAGTACTAACTGGAAGTCCCAGCAGATTCCTCATAAAAGTGTGCTCAACCCTTATAGGATTGGTAGGCCTGTGATGCCCCAAAGCTCCGCCCCGTGAATGGAAGCTGCTCTAACCTGTAATTTATACATTTCAATAACAGGGGCAGCTGGCTTAGACTCGGAAGCTCTGTTCATTTTCGATATCCCACCCGCCATTTGAGTTAACTTTAGAGCAGCCTTTGCTAGCTGGGTATCCCATTCCAGATGTTCTGCTAGGATTTTGCCCAAGTACTCAAAAGTTTCACTCGCTCCATGGTAGTGCCATCCAATACTGGTTTTAGGCGGGTCTGCCTGGGAGGATTAAAAATCATAAATATAGTTTTAGATAATTTTATCTCCAGGCCTCTCAGTGCACAGAAATCAGCGAAACCGTCCAAGGTACTTTGGATACCCATTGATGTCTTGGACAACAACAAAGTGTCATCCACGAACATCAATGCGGGCACCCGACCTGACACTAGCCTTGGGGCATCAATGTCCTTGACGCCAAGTAGGTGGTCTATAAGCCCGTTAATATATAGACTGAATAGGGTGGGAGCCAGTACACACCCCTGGTGCACCCGCTTTTTTACCGGGAAGCAGGCTGACAATTCTCCGTGCTTCCCTCACCTTACTTGTGCATATGTATCAACGTGAAATCTTATGAGGACATCCAGAAGATAAGGTGGGATACCAAGGTCTAAAAGTACACTCCACAATTTTTCCCTGGGGACCAGATCGAATGCAGACCTCAGCTCAACAAAGATGAGGTAGAGGGTGCCACCCTCCACACTCACGGTTTTCCAAATCAAGACCTGTAGTCTGAATATCTGGTCAATAGTGGATGTACTCTTTCTAAAACCGGCCTGGAAAGGGCTTAAGATCTCATTTCCCTCAATCCAAGCCTGGACTCTATCTAGGATGATCCGTCCCATCAGTTTTTGGGCGATGTCTATCAGGCTAATAGGCCTGTAGTTGGACGGTAGTAGGGGACAACCTTTTTTGTGGATAGGAACTATCTCTGCGCCACGCCAGGTATTCGGTGGGTCCATGCCCTTTAAGATGGTATTGAACAGCACATAAGTATGGGGCCCATATTTTTGGTTCTGACCGAAATAGGTCTAAACCGGGCGCCTTGTTGGATAGTCACTTGATGATAGCGTGTTCAACCTCAGCGGGAGTTATGTCCCAAACCCCCACCAATCGATGCTCATGGTGGAGGCTTGTAATTGAGGTTGGTGAATTGTCGTTGCCCGAGTATGCATACAGGGTTCCAAAATGGACTTCCCACATGCTGGTGCTATGTTAGGTTCTGACGCTAGTGGCGATCTACCCTCCCTCCCCCTAGCACTGACTATTGCCCAAAAAGATTTTGAATCCTTGCTCTGGAGAGCAATTCTGAGATCATCCCATTTGTTGGCTTCCCAGTCTTTCTTCTCAGATTGGATAACCCGCTTATACTTCAACCAAAGTTGCTTTATCCGTAGCTTGTCCCTGGCCTTTATAGCTTCCAACAAATCTGTTTTGACTTTGCGACACGTAGCATTGTACCAAGGATGGGCTGAGTCCAGTTTTACCTTTTTGCTTCCTTCCGGATAGAACACATCAAACAGCTTAGTAGTCAACTGTTTGTGTATTTCTATTGGCCTATCATCCAGCCCATCTTGAATGCCCAATGACCTAACCACGGCCATTTCTCTAAGGTAAGGTATAGCCTGCTGGTATATATGTTCTAATTTATTTGGGGAGTCTTGTATGTGGGGCCATTTTACTCTCCGCCTGTTGTTATGTAGCTAGAGTGGTTGTAATGTTAAATCGGGCACTGCTACATGGTTGGACAGTCCCCAGCTCCGTGGTTTAAGTGTCATAACTAAAGCGTTATGGTCACTATCTTTTCTCTGATGGATCTGGAAGTCTAGGAGCCTATCCCATGATCTAGATTCAACCAGAATATAGTCTATGGTCGAATTTTGCCCATCTCTGTTGAAGAAGGATTGGGCTGGTCTATCCAATTTTGTCCTACCGTTACAGGCCCTCAATGAGTGTGAAAGGGTGAACGAGTTTATTTGAAGAACCAGCCGCGTCCATGCTCTAACAAATGGAATCTGGGGTTCCGGAATATACCAATACTGGTCCTCATCTTCTAAATCATCAGGGGTTGCACATGTAAGGGGCTCAAACTGGCAGTTAAAGTCGCCCCCTATTATTAAGATAATTTCAGTGTCGAGAGTCAGTAAATAGTTCCTCAATTGGTCAATGACTCTCGATTCCTGCCCACTCTGTATTGGCCTTGAGTAGATATTAATTGGGGGGATTTGTGTGTTAGCTGGAAGAGTGAGGAGAACACATTGTATATCCAAAGAATTTGTTTGTAACTGCACTGCTTTAGCACCCAGGTGTGTACCCACCCAGATGCTTAATCTCCCCAACGGTCTGCCCCTGCCCCTTGTTGAGTCCAGTATGCTGAAGGTGGCAAAACCTCTCCTTTGGTTATTTTCCAGAGCCCACGTCTCCTGCTTTAGACAGACATTGTGCTTCTCTATGAACGAACCCCAGTCTGGGCAAAATAGTTTGTTTTTAATCCCGGCTAGGTTCCAAGAGAGAATTTTGATATTGCAGTTTGCCTCCCTCACTTGAGAGTTCTTTTGGACTGTAAAACAGCTGGCGTCCCCAACTAATAAATCATCAGTGTACATCCCCACCCTCCCAGAATTGCGCCCCATTTCCCTCAGCTCTCTTTCATGGGCCATTCCCATTACCATAGTAGCTTCCCTCCTATTTACACCCTCCTGTATTACAGGAGGTAGAGCACCAGACAATGCACCAACATACTTGCTCCTGCTGCTCCCCCTACCCCCTCCCCTGTTTGTCTCCAGAATACTGTCACCCCCTGAGAGCTATGTAGGGGAATAGGGTGATCAATAACCACCATACCTTCCCTGTCTTGTAGCAGACCCATTTCATCGACATTGGGGCATGAGGACAAACTGCTCCTCGACCGTCAGTCTACTTGATCCAGGACACTAAATCTGTTGTTGTGGCAACACCTAGCTAATACAGGGGTGTAATTTTTATCTCCCTTCCCGTTGGCATACCCTGCCTGGACACTGTGACCCAAAATATCCCCATCCCCCCAGGACTGCCCTCTTCTGATGAAATTAAAATTAGGATTGGTAAGAGTGGCCGGGTAAAAGTAGATTAGGGGAAGTGATTGAATTTGCGTTTCTGAACATGCAGTAGCCCAGTTGCAGATGTGTTCAACAGCCCATCTGTTCCTAAAATTAATTACAACGCACTCACCGTGAGTAGTTTTTGCCCGAGGGCCCACCCAGTCCACTCGGCGAGCAAAAAGAATGTCACTAGATACCTGGTTGGGAAGTGGCCTATTGTAATTCAGCCAATGGATATATTTGTTTTTAAGCTCACTGTATACCTCCTTTTTTCCCATGCTCAAAGCAGTAACCCCTGTGAGCACCTCCACATACGGGATAGACTCGGGAGGGAGATCTATACAGGGGAGTGCTTTCTAAAGAGACAACATAGGTAATAGTGCTACTAGCTGGAGGTTGTTGATTCTCTACCCCTCTATCCCCCCCTTCTCCACACTTCTACTCATGGCTAGATCATTATTCACAACAGTGTCCCTAGATTGGGCTGGGAGTTCAACAGGTAGTACAATGGGAGCAGATGATATGGCTACATTATTATTAGGGGCAATTGGGATTAAAGGATGGAAAACTGCATTGATTGGCCCAGACAGCCCCTCTTGGTTACCAATACCACCTTCAACCCGCATACCTCCCTCTGCCTGTACAGGAACAAACAATAATTCAAGACGCGAAAGTCTGTCTTCTATGGAATTAAGTCTATCATAAATAGGAAGGCATGTCTTTGTAAATATAATTTCCAATTTGGCCCAGAAGTCTTCTCCAAACTTGGTAGGGAACACATCACCGGTGCTAGATGTAGCCGTAGTCACATGTTCAGTGGGCTGGGGTATATCAGGGCTAATTACAGTTCTTATCGGTTGGCTTACCCCCATATTGCTACATTTCTGAATTTTTACCTTTCTGTTTTTCAGTGTGGCTCCTCCACGCTTCCTTTTGGATGATGGGTCTGGACCCGGGAGTTGAGCCCCCGCCTTAGAACTGGATGCAGACCGTGTTGCAGTCTCGGAGCTGATAATCCGGGATGCTCATCATTTCGCAATGTAGTGCATAGATCAGTTGATACAGCGTCAATAATAGTAGAAGGGACTAGGCAACCCGACAACAGCTTGAAGAGACTGGTTACCCTCGCCATTATGGCCTAGAGACACAGTATCAGTGGCTAATTGTTGAACTGGTGGCGGCACCTGGGCCAGCCTGCCCATGGATGACTGTTTATCAAAAGCGGGCTCCATTGATAGCCTCTTTTCGGTCATTTCAATTTCGTGTGCCAACACAGAGGATGCCCTGGTTAAAAACTGATCCAATGTGCCCACATTGGACCCACCTGGTATTGACTTCCTACCCTTTCTCACCTTAGAGATAGTCATTGTCTGAGTTGGTTACAATTCAGCTGCTGCGCTAGTCTGTTACAGCAAAAATTCAGACAGAAATGAAGATACCAAGCGGTCCAGTAATCCAACTTGTGGGTACTAATCTTCTTATGGGGGTTTAAAAAGTGAATTAAAGGGGAGGGCCCGCCCCCGTCCCGTCCTTGGCCTGAGCTTCGCTCAGCACGTGTCCCGCGAAGCGGGGGCCACGAGCCGCTAAGTAGAGGAGCAATGAAGAGCAATGAGGCACAGGTGTGGGCAGAGGAAAGGCTCCTGGGCGTTGTAGTCCGGTTCCCTCTGTGTCGGAACCCCCAGCAACAGTCTGCAGCTTCTGATACAGAAATGGTGTATTTAACCTCTGCATCAGAATCATTTGTTCTGCAAACAAGCCGGTCTGCATCTGAAAGCAAACAGCTTCTGCAGACTTCTACTGTGGCAGAGACCTGTTGAACAGATTAAGTGAGAACTGGACTTTGTCATTTCACAAATTCAAGCTCCCCAGTTGAGACCTGATTTCTGGTGCATGATTTACTTTGAAACTGTTTATCTGGACATTGTGTTAGAACAACCGCCAATAATGTCCCTTGACATTTGGGAACTAATTTACTCAATCAGCGTGGATCAAGCACATTGTACTGTAATGCACTTGCCCATTGTCACAGAAGCTATGTTTGACAACCCACCAATGGTGTCACCTCGGTCATCACCACCCATGCCGACCCTCGTGAGCACTAGACCACCAATATTGTCTGCATTTTTGGTTTTAATTGGTGTCAATTTGCAGAATGATCCAGCCTCATCTTTGACATTGTCAATGACTCCATTTTTACCTGTGATTTCAACAGCACCATTTATGGAGAGACTTATGGCACCCTTGCCATCAACATCTGGAGACAATTCATGAAATTGCATGAAAACCTACATAGACTTCATTATCATTCTGGGAATGGTATACTCATCATATATTTTCTCATCCAGGTGGCCCTCTTTTTTAATTATATAAGGTCATTTATTCAGGAATATGTTTCAAATATAAATGCATATCTATTAATATTGTTATTTAGTGCAATTTAATAATTCCTCCTGCTTTAATATATTCATTTTTTTGTATTTGTACAGGTTGACATTTTTTTCCAATGATTGTTTTTAAATAATGAACAAGGCTTCAATGAAATTGATATCTTGACTTCTCACTTATTATTTTTAAACAGTTTGCAAGGTTTCACTAATTATAAGTGAAAATCTGCAGGGTGCTTAATTACTAATTGTTTTTTTCAGAAAATGTTCAACAATGTTCAGACAGCCTGGAAATTGACCAGAATCTTCCTTGGGGCACTTCTACCTGGATGTCGACAGAAAGGATCCCTATGTGCCCGTTGAATCTCACCCTCAAGTTTGATATCTGGTCTGTCCTTCAAAACACCTTCTCTCAGTAATTTACATATTAGAGATTTCACATCTCCATTTTCCGCTCCTTCAGGGATTTTTAAAAATTTGAAATTATTCCCCCTGGCATGTATCTCTAGACGTTCCAAATCAAGTTGTAAAGACTTATTCTGAGCTTTTAGTTCGGAAATAGTCTTTTAATGTGCCCGGGAGACCCTAGAGAGGACAGCCACTTCCCCTTCCAGGACCTCCGTCCGGGAACAGATGTCATCCAATTTGCTCTCTAGATTGGTGCATTTTTCGGCTATCTCTCTCTGATTTCCCTCTGAGGTATCAAATTTTGGGAGCAGTTTAGCCAGTAGATCTTCATGTAGGGCTCTAAAGAGACTCTCCATGCTACCACTTTCCTTTTCTTTGCATTGTACCCCTATAGATGATACAATTATGGGGTAGCTGGGGACTGAGAGGTAGCCTCCGAAGGTGGATCCATAGATGGCTGGAGCGGAGGCTGGGAGTCTCCCTCTATGCTAACCTCCGGATACTCTGGATCCAGAGCTAATAGACCACCTCCATCTAAGTCAGTCTCCGGCTCAGACAAAAGCCGGGCACATTTATTTTGCAGGACAGCAGGTACTTTATTCTGAGGTGGAGGAGCCTTCTGTAATCCCAATTGCAATTCTGCTGATTTCCACCTCCCTCTACAGCTGATACGGCTCTTTCCATACTTTTGAAATAGGTCTTTAATGAGGGAGCCGGTTTAAGTTTGAATGCCGTGGAGCTTCCTTTTGATTTTTTTGTCTCCCCTGTTTTGCTTCGCTCCCTTCTCTCCCTCTTCTTCCAGCGCGGGGTCAAAGGAACCTGTTGGTTAGCAATCTGATCTGCAGCAGAGCCTAGCAAGTCTTTCTCTAGTTGTAAACGAAGGAGGTATCTACTCCTAGCAACAGGAGCAGCTGATTGAGCCGGTACATTCGACTGGACTGCACCCCCTACTGTTCTCTCCCCCTTTCCAACCTCTATCCCACTTCTCCGAATTCCCCTCTGACCAGGAGATTCCACTTGTACATGGGGGGGAGTACCTTCAGTTGCAATGTCCATTCCCCTCCTGCCTTCCGGCTCTGAACAGTCTAACTCCCCTGCTGCCTTAACAACCCCCCCACCTCAAAATTTGAGCTTATGATACTGATAGCATCCGGGGCACAAGACTGATTCTTCCTCTCCGGACCAATTCTAGAACAATACTGGCTCACCGATGCAGTTGCATGCCTCGCATGCCGTGGGTAGAGCCTTGCTGCTGCCGTACGAATTTTGCACCAGGCTTTGGCACGATTTGCGCCCCACACGCTGCACAACACGCTGCTCCTACTGTTCTCCGTCTCCGCCGTCCGGAGCCACGTCATCTGCTACGTAGCTTCCGCGTTCGAATTCGCCTCCCAGTCCGAGCCGCCCGCGGGCTCCAGGGTCTTAGCACTCGCAGCTTCCCCGCAATCAGCTCGAAAAAATGAAAGGCACAGATCCGATTAACACATAAGGAAATAATTCAACGTTTTCGGCTAATGCCCCCCATAATCTCACCCCAATGTTAGTTGGAGTCATTTAATTCTGTTTTTCGCGTCAAAGCACTCCTATACGTCTCGGCATTCACCCGCTCGGGACAGAGCTCTCGCAGCCGGCGTCAGCCCGCCGCCATCTTCCTCCCTCGGCAAGATTCTGGTCAATTCCCAGACATATTCGGTAAAAGAGCTAATATTGAATAGGGCTCTGGTGGATTCATCTCTCCAGATTGACTCCTCTAAATATTTAATTCATTCAGATGTAGGGAGGGTCACAGTGCAAAGACAGTGGGAGCTGGGGTCCCGTATGACTGATCTGAGAAGCCAAGGAGCACAGGTCATGATGAAATTTCCCGCAGCATTAAAAGTGGTTTGGAGGAATAAAACATACAATTTCACCTCCACTCAAGAAGTCGATAGTTTTCTAATTAGCATGAAAGAACATCAGCATTAGACAAGTGATTTCTTATACATTCAATAGCGATAGCCACTAGGCTAAATCAATGGATTCAGAAAATGAAAACGGTAGATTAAGATTCTTAGATTTAAGGTTTTTTAGTATATAGGAGTAGCTAAGCACATAGGGATAGATAACCTTAGTAGGAATATGACATATCACATTAAATGGGGAATGGAAAAAAAAGGAAGGGGGGGGGGAGAAAGTAGTGAAAATTACTCACGTTTAAGGGTGGTAGGCACATCACTTAGTAAATACACGTAAGGAGGCAGAATCCGGGTTCGGGACAGGGTCTCAAAATGGCGGTATGATCGCCAAAGTCCAAGAGGGGGAGTTCCTCAAGGGGGTGGGAGTGGGAGGGGGGAGGGGTTGATAATAGGAAAATATATTCCTCATAGAACCCAAAAATTGGAGAAAAGTCTATTATCCCAGCTATTCTATCTAACCACTCAATAGTTGAGTTCGTAATTAAGATCCAGCAGGAGACGCGAAGTAGACGGTGGACTCTAGATAGATCCCTACTTCTCCAAGAAGATTTAAAAGACGGTATCTTGAAGCAGATGGCTGAATATTTCAGGTTTAATAGTGCCACTGCATCCGACCAAATAGTGTGGGAAGCTTTTAAACCGTATCTAAGGGGATACTTTACTACTGCCATGATCAGTAGGAATAAGGCTAGGAGGAAAGTGGAGGAGGATTCTTTATCCTCAATAAAACAAAAGGAACAGCAGCTGCAGATGGCATCGTTAGATCAGCAGGAGAACCTGGTCTCTATCCAGAAAGAGCTGGAGGGATTAAAAGCTAAATATCAGGCTAGTCTAGACAAAATCATTAAGGATAGGTGGGATGCGAGCAAGTTGCAGAACTTCTCGTACGGAGAAAAGTGTGGACGTCTCTTAGCATGGAAGGCTAGGACGGATAGGGCTAGAAACCAAATAAGTGGCTTAAAAATCAATAGTACAGGTACCATATCGTATAATAACGACCAGATATCCGAAGAGGCTAAAATTCATATGCAAAAGTTATATACAGGGAATAGCGACCCTTTACCCCAAAGTGCTGGGAATTGGTTGGAACAACTTGACCTACCTCAGCTAACAGTGGCGGACAGTTCCTTTCTGAGTTCCACTATTAAGGAGGGAGAGGTATATAACCAGTTGTGGAAAATGGCGAAAGGAAAGGCAGCAGGCCCAGATGGGCTTCCAATTGAAATTTACCAAATAGGTTCAGATATCGTTGTGCCTGTCCTTACATCCTTATTTAATAAAATATATTTGACAGGAGAACCTATTCCCCAAACTTGGTTGGAGGCCACAGTTACTCTGGTCTTAAAGCCTAATAAAGATCCTCTGGCTATTGAGTTCTACCGGCTGATCTTGCTGCTTAACACGGATTATAAAATCTTTGCAGGGGTGTTGGCAGCGAGATTGGCTAAGGTGATTAAATCTGTTGTGCATGAGGATCAGAGGGGGTTCATGCCAGGGAGGCAGTTAAATGAATTAACTTTCCAGGCTATTGCCGCAATATTTTATGCCACTGACAAGAAACTCCCCTTAACAATTGTGGCAATAGATGCAGCTAAGGCATTTGACCAAGTCAGTTGGCCATACCTCTGGGAAGCATTGACTGGTTTTGGATTTCCTAAAAATTTTATATCTTCAATCCAAACTTTGTATCTAAACCCAAAAGCCAGAATCTTAGTTAACAGCACTCTCACAGATTGGGTAAAAATATCTCGGGGTACAAGGCAGGGGTGTCCCCTGTCCCCTCTATTCTTTAATTTATACACTGAACCTCTGGCCACCCAGTTAAGATCAGATATGTTGATTATGCCTTTTCTTTTGCATGAACTCGTTTTAAAAATTGCATTATATGCAGATGACCTTTTAATGTTTACTACCAATCCTGAAGTGGCAATTCCCCGGCTTTTCGATCAGGCTGAGGCTTTTGGTGAAATTTCGGGATATAAAATAAACAAGGATAAAACGGAGATCATGCAGTGGAATCAGGCAGCAGGATCGCATATAGTTAAGCCACAGATGAGATATCTCGGAGTTCTTTTGACACAAGATATCTCAGAGATATCAAGAACTAATCTTAGCAAAGTTTAGAAAGAGGTCTGCGGGCTCTTACAGCGTTGGTCTGGCCTTCCCTTAAATATTTTTGGGAGAGCAAACCTGATTAAAATGGTCATCTTGCCTAAAGTGACCTTTTTGTTTAATTCAATACCACTGAGTTTTAGCCCCAAGGATATAGCGAAAATTCAGAGGAAAATCGGTTCCTTCATATGGAACTCAAAATACCCTCGCATCTCCTGGAAAAAACTAAGGAGGAAATTGAAAATGGGAGGGCTGGCGCTGCCGGATATATTAATATACTGTCATTCATTTCACTTTAAAATCTTTAGAGTAATGGCAGATAAAGCAGACACGTCCTCAATGGGTCGGTTATTTCAGGCTCTATTGCAGGGTATTCCCCAAGGTCATGAATATTTGCTGTTTACATTTGGGGATCCTAGATTCTATAAAAAAGTGAGGTTGAAGATATTGGACACAGCCCTGAAGAATTGGGTATTCTTCAGGAGAAAGCTAGGAATCCCGTATTATATGCCTCAGGCTCCAATATGGGATTCCCCAGGGACACCTGAATGCCTGAAAGACCAATTATCAATTCCCCTTAGAATGGCGGGCATTTCAAAATGGCAGGATCTCCAAAATAATTCACAGCTCCTAGATTGGGATACCATTTCTAATTTGACGGGAGGAACCTTAACCCGATTTAAGTACTACCAGCTGTCTAGCTGGTGGGCCACAATATCATGGGCCCCGGATGATCTAGTATGTAAGTTGGATCTGGTAAATAGAAAGGGGAGGTGGAAAAGAGAGGTATCCTATTGGTACGAGGCTATGTTGGAGATAAAGGGAATTACGCAACAAGAACTTCATAAACTATGGGGTGGGGTAGCAGTTTTGGACTGTAATAACTTAGAAGACTTATGGAAGTATTCATTTATGATGCTACATGCAATAGTGAAGGCCGCACCCCTTAAAAGGAATCACTTATTCACTCTATACAGAGTATACTTTTCACCCAAAAAACTTGCCAAGATCACGAATTCAGAATACCTCTGCCCAAGATGTAAAGCCCCCGCTGCTGATGACCTACACATGTTTGTAGAATGCCCTAGGCTCATACATTTTTGGTCACAAATAGAAGGGTTCATAGCAGAGGTATTGGACATACAATTCTCAATTACTGCCAGGACGGTTTTGTTTGGGCTGATTCCAGAGCACCAGCCTAATGATTTGGAGACCAAATTTGTTTTTTATGTAATGGTCTTAGCAAGAAGGGAAATAAGTAAGGCCTGGAAAAATATCAACCCACCTGTCTTTGCTGAGTGTTTAAAATACATCATTTACATCTCTGAGTCGGATATAGCCTGTGATAGCACCAGCCATGATAAAATCTGGGCGGCCCTAGTGGCGTGGCGGAATAGATGAGCTAAAACTATATTCCGATGATTTCACCTGGGCTTTGTTGGTGCTTAGCCTCCAGTCAAACCGAGGGCCACGGATATATGAAGGACTGGAGTGGAGCAAGCAAGCAGATGTGACCAGTGGGGTCTCCCAAATCTCTTTTTCTCCTCTGCTCTACATTGCTGAGTGCGGAACATCGTAACATTGGAGAGAGGAGAGGGGTCTCCCCATCTGGTATACCCATCATTGGTATATGAGGAATAACAAAAAAACAAAAAAAGTTCAGACAGCATATATAAACTAGAACAGAGTCTTATGAGATAAAGAGGAACTTTGTTCAAAGAATTCAAGACTGAGGGTCATACAGAATCCCAGAATATTTAATCTCCTTTCCTGGTTGAAGACTATGGGGAAGGCATACCCAGTCTTAACTGAGCTTATCTGCCTACTTGCTGATGCAGACCTGAACAACAGCTGCTGTTTATTCACTGAACATTGGTTCCATTGTCCAGAAAAGGCATTAGGGTGTGAGCAATCTATGCAACTCAAATAGGCTACATTTTGATGCTAACAGTTAGCTTAGTTAACCTAGGGGAAGGGGGTAGGGATACCTAATGATGTAAGGAAGCCATATAACATCATCATGTTACAGTTTTTCCTATTATTCTACCTATTGATGAATAGTATTGCCACTATCTTGGTTTGTTTTCAATATAATAGCTATTATTCATATTGTGTGCACTAGGATAGTATTTTGATTTTAATAAATCTTGAAAATATAATCTTAAATTCGTCGTGTTTTTGATTGTGTCTAGCCATGATAAAAGGTGGGTTGGGTTCTACTAAATATCCCTGTGAAGTTTTACAGGGCTGATCGATACCTAAAACGCACCTCATTCAAGTAAGGCTCACTGGATGGTGGGGCGGTTGCAGTCCACCAGGTTTTCTGTCTCATATTGATACATTAACTAAGGGATTGATTTAGAGTTTGGTAAAGAAGGTACTCTGTCATAACTGCAACAAATTAACCTCTCCACCAAACCCTCAGTCTGTCAGCCAAATTTACAGGCAGCTGGACCTTAAGTATGTCAGCAACTTCGCTGACATACTCCTCCGACAGCCTGGCAGAGTACTGGCCATCAGAACTTTACATATAACATTGTCTGCCTGATTTAGAGCGAACAGGGTTAGATTTGTTTTTTTGCTGTTCATCACCACCAGGTAAAACCTGGCGGTGAGGGACAGTGAAAGAAATAATGACCCCCACACCATAGGAGAGAACCCAGAAAACAAGTGTATCAGGTGACTCGCCAAAAGCTAAATGCACCTAGGTAAAAGCCAATTGGGATACATATACACACCATGCCGTCACCTATATTAGAGAAAAATTAACGAAAACCACCCATGGAGAAACGCATACCAGTTATTCCACTGAAAGGGAAAACACATCCCAGAGAACCAACCAACAGCAAGAGATATGTCACGGATCTCTTCAACAGATTTATCCATGCCAGGGAGACACCAAAAGGAAATAACACTCAAGGTAACCAACCAAGAAAGAAGTGTGTGCCAGTAAGCCCACCACCAGAGACACATATTCTATGTTATAGCTAATGATAATAGAAGCTCTTGGTCTCAACCAGTGTTGAAATGTAAGAAAGGTAATCCAAAGGTTCCACCAATGTGGAACCATGATCTGCAAACCCAAAATATAAACAACAGAGAAGCATGAAGCAGGTAAATCCTAAGCAAGATAATGCACTCTAGGTCACTTACAAATAAGGAACCATGCCCCGCAAACATACCAATGTGGAAACATGAACCATGGGACTCATCATTGTGAAATCACACAAATCAAAATGTAACTCATCATCAGGATGTCCAGGATCAGAGAGTCATAACACACTGCCTGGAGGGAGGTACAGAACATATGTCTTTGATTGCTTATTCTTCTCATTCAAGTAAGTGTTTCCTCAAATTTCCTCCCTTTACATCCAAGTCACCACTAAGAATTAAGGTCCGTCTGATCTCTATAGATATACCCCTTGCAGTAGAACTCTTTGGAACAGGCTCCTGCTTGTTTACCCGCTGATTCACTTACTATAGCGATAGCAATGTCTAATTCTAGGGGGACACATGCAAACAAAACCGATGGCAGTCACAGGAAACCTAACTGACGGACACTGGCTCCTATTTAGGGTGGGGTTTCCTAATTTCTTGGGCCCATATATAATAAAAATGAACTTGGTAAAAGTTGTTGCAAAATGTGCGCCAACATTTGCCAAGTCCATTCTGATGTTGTAAACCAACCTATGTGCTAATAGGTTTGCTCGCAAAAACGATTCATAGGGGGTAGCAAGTTGACCTAGCTCATGAATATCAAAGGGGTAGGTCGCAAATTGCGATTGACTATGAATCGCACCCAACACAGTTATAGTGGCCTGCTGAGGTAAGCAGATCACCATGTCTGTGACTGCTTTTAAATAAAGCTATTTTTTAAACTGCCATCCGTTTTCCTCAAGAGAAAATTAGATGCATAGAAAACAATGAAAATTGTAACTAACATTTTACTCATGAAAACAAATGCATTCAGAGTACTACTATCATGGCCTTTTATCTGCTAAGATAATAAAAGGCAATTTCCATCTACCAGCACCCTACAGGGCTCACACTTGTCAATGCTTCTTTGCACTTGTCAATGCCTCTTTGCTGATATCCAAATGGTCACAAGATTGGCCACTTCTCACCAATACTAAAAAAAGGCCAATGCTGATCCTGAATTTCTTGGCAATTATAGACCAATTACAAACTTGCTCCAGTTTAGTATAGTCATTGTGAGAAAAGTGTAGCTTTTCCGCTAAACAAATACATAGACGGCTACACCCAGCTCTTTCCTTTTCAGTAAGGATTTAGAGCTGGCCACAGCTACAATAAAAGTCTTTGATGAGATTATTTGAATGCTTGATAATGGAGGTATGTGCCTCTTAATTCCACTAGACTTGTTGGCTGCATTGAGCATAGTTGGAATTTTCTTGAAAATGCTTGAATGCAGAAGGGCCTACAAAATTCAGTGATCAGTTGGTTCCAATTGTCTCTTACTGGCTGTTCCAACATGTAAAACTAGGATTCTTCACTTCTAGACTTTAACCAGTAACTTTAGAGGTCCAGCAAGGATTCATCTTATCTCCCTTCTTTTCAACGTTTATGTGGCATCCCTAAGTCAGAAAGAAAAAAAACTGGAGCCCTACTCCGTAGTGTGTGCTAAACCTCCAACAGGGGAAAAAAGCGCAAACCTTTTTTTTGTATACCCGGGGCTACCCTTTGGAGGAATGCTTCATCAAAGGGTTCTTCCGGTTGTGCTGCGGAACGGTGTGAACTGCTACCTGTGAGACACAGTGGAGCACTGAATGGTATACACCAAATGACGGTAAATAGAAGTTTGAGGGGTTTGTAAATTACAAATACCTGCTGGGTAGGAAAGCTATGCTTTATTCCATCCTCCAGACAGTATGATTTAAAAGGGAAGAAATGTAGAAAGTATGTGTGGTTTTAATGACCCTTCTTTCTACATGGTCTACATGTTTCAAACCAACCTTCCCACTGGCTCAAAGCCAGAAGGTGAAAAATAAAACGATATTCGATCATCGTTTTATTTTTCACCTCCTGACTGATCCAGTGTGCATAGGGAGAGGCAGGCTGGGGCCATGGGAGGGGGAGGAGGAATGTCCCGGTTACTGACCGGTAATCTTCATTACTCCGAGTCCTTGTCTTCCTCGACAATCCCATAAAGGGATACAGATACACCAATTCGACCCAAAAAACCAAACCGCAGACATGAAGCCACCACCAGGGCCGGGAGGGAAGGGAAACTATACTGTGGCGAGGAAGACAAGGACTCGGAGTAATGAAGATTACCAGTAAGTAACCGGGGCATTACCTCCTCGTCCGTCTTCCTCGCCACAGTATTCAATCATGAGCCGATACCAAAGCAAAATCAGCTTCATGCAAGGAAAACAGGCCACACCAACAATGCAGCAAAAAACCACAGTTTAATAACAAAAGGCATAACAACCAAAAAGGACAACCTCTCAAGGAACCCCCGCAGACAGAACAGAAGAGGCAAATGAAACATAACCTCCACCCCCAATCTGAAGGCGGTAATGGGACATGAATGTATGAGGGGATGACCACGTAGCAGCCCTGCAAACATCCTCCATGGACACCCCTTTGAAAGCAGCCCACGACACAGCAACAGACCTGGTGGACCGACCTTGAACCGGAAGAGAGGGAACCTCAATAACGGAGTCATAAGCCAACATAATGGCCTCTTTGATCCAACGACTGACCGAGGAGAGCGAGGGTTTTAGGCCCTGACGCGATAGACCAAAATTGACAAATAAATTGTCCACCTTACAAAAGGAAGACGTGTGTGACAAATAAATCAATAAGGCACGACGAACATCCAAGAGGTGCAAAAGGCAATCCTCATCCGAGGAAGGATCAGGGCAAAGAACCGGAAGAACCACCTCTGCAGACCGGTGAAAATAAGAACAGAATGACCAAAAACGGGGCAGACCGCAGGAACGCCCCCGATTCCCCAACACGCATGGCAGAAGCAATAGCCACAAGAAACACGACCATGAGAGTCAAAAACTTTAAGTCCACTGATTCCAATGGTTCGAAAGGAGCTAACTGCAAGGAACGCAACACCAAGGGAAGGTCCCAAGGAGGAGGACACAGGATAGGACGGGGACGCTGGAAGGACAGAGATTTAAAAAGACGTGTCACCAAAGGGGAAATAGAAACCAAAGGGAGGACATGAAATGCCCGAATGGCGGCCCACTGAGCTCGAAGAGTCGCAATGGCCAAGCCCAACACAAAACCATCATTCAAAAAATCCAGAATGCGAGCCGGGTCCAGAGAAGCCACCGACAGCCCGCGACCCACACACCAAGAAGCAAAATTATCCCAATGTTTTGCGTAGGACTTCAGTGTAGAAGGCCTCCGGGACTGCTGAATGACCCCAGCTACAGACACAGAACAACCTTCACGCTTCAGAGAATCCCTCTCAAGAGCCAGGCCCGCAGACCCAGGGAACAGAACACAGGTAGAGGAAGAAGAGGACCCATCAGAGGGTAAGGAACGAACGGTAAGGCCCACCCCGGGGACACAGCCAATTCCAACAGCAGGGGATACCAAGGGGGACGTTTCCAACCCGTAGCAATCAGAAGAACAAAGGATCCCTCCCTCTTGATCTTCTGCAAGACCGCCGGAATCAGGGGAACAGGGGGAAAGGCATACAACAGACCCTCTGGCCAAAGGAACGACAGGGCGTCCACTCTCCAGGCATCCCGGCAAGGCATAATCGTGCAAAAGCAGCGGATCTTGGCATTGTACTGGGAAGCAAACAGGTCCACAATCGGATATCCAAACATCCTCCGTAACCTCCCGAACATCAATCGTGTGAGGGACAAAGACCCATGGAAGGAAACACCCGGCTCAGACAATCCGCCACAGTGTTCTCCGGACCCGGCAGGTAAACTGCAGACAGGGACGCCTGGTTCATCTCCGCCCAACAACAAATCCGACGGCTGAGGCAACTGAGGGAACGAACCCTGCACCCCCCTTGATGGTTTATATAAGACATCAATACCTGATTGTCTGTCCGGACTTGCACATAGTGACCCCGAAGAAGATCCGAGAAATCCAACAGACCCAAAAGGACGGCCTTCAGCTCCTTGTAGTTGGAAGAACAAGACAAGACCGACTGAGGCCAAACCCCCTGAGTCGACGAATCCCCCAGAGTAGCACCCCACCCCAGCAGGCTGGCATCTGTAGTGAGAACTCGGGTGGGGACAATCAGAAAGGGGCGGCCCCTAGACAGATGACCCTCGTCCAACCACCAACCCAGGACCACTCGAACATCCTCCAACATAGGAATCAAAACACCCATATCAAGTGAAAAGGGGTCCCAATGCGACAAAATGTGGGACACCACCGGATACATGTGGAGGCGAGCCCATGGCACCGTCAACAAAGACGCCGACATCAGACCCTAAACCCTCAACCACAGGCTCACAGGATGCGAAGGCCCCAAGAACAGGGAACGAACTGCAGACATCAGGGATAGAATCCGGGGAGGGGGCAGGAACACCATCCCCAATCGAGTCTTGAACAGAGCCCCAATGAAAGTCAACTCCTGCGCAGGATCCAGGGAGGACTTCGGCACATTCATGAGGAAACCGTGATGCTCCAGGACATGGCACACTCTCTGGACATGCAACTCCGCCTTAGACAGAGAAGAAGCAGAAATCAAAATGTCATCCAGATAAGGAAAAACACTAATGCCCTCCCCATGCAAATGTCCAATAAGAGGAGCCAGAATCTTAGTAAAGATCCTGGGTGAAGAGCTGAGCCCAAAAGGTAATACCTGGAACTGGTAATGACGACCCAGGATGCAAAACTGGAGAAACCGCTGAGAGTCGGGATGAACAGGCACGTGCAGATAAACATCCCTCAAGTCTATCGATGCCAGGAAATCGCCTTGAGACACCAGAGGAAGGATCAACTGAAGTGAAACCATTTTGAATTTCTGGTGAGGGATGAAAGTTTTGACCCACTTCAGGTCCATCACAGGCCGAAGATTCCCGGTGCGTTTGGACTCCAGAAATAGGATGGAATACACGCCCAACCCCAACTGATCGCTGGGCACAGGAATCACTGCATTATTGACCACCAGGGAATCGATGCCTTCCAAAATCGCCAACTGCCTTAGAGGGTCTCTGGGACAAGGCGTGGATCTGAAAAAGTCTGGGGGAGTCTGGGTAAACCCAAGATGCAAACCTTCCGAAACCACTTGAAGAACCCAATGGTCTGACACAGTCTCTCGCCAAGAGTCCACGAAGCAAGTGAAGTGACCCCTAACTGGACCCACACCAGGAGCGATCCAGTCACAACTTTGAAGCAAGAGAGGAGGAGGAAGAAGCCCCGGAGAACCGGGATTTATCAAAGGAAGGAGCACCCCGGCCACGCCCCCTTAAATGAAAGGGCTGACCAGCCCGACCCCTCCTAAAAGGACCAAAAGCCCTCTGAAAACCAAAGGCACGGAAGCGACCAGCTTGTTCAGGAGCAAGGAGTTTACGGTCCTCCGCCGTCTTCTTCACCATCTAATCTAAAGGAAAACCAAAAAGCTTTACCCCAGAAAGGGATCTTCATTAGGAGACCTTTCCGCGCAGCATCAGCCTTCCAGGAGCGAAGCCACAGCTGATGCCTCGCAGCCACAGAAGAACCAGCCGCAGAAGCCGCCGCTCCTAAAGAATCAAAAGAGACATCCGAAAGCAGGCAAACCTGCTGCTCCATCATCGCCAGGGTAGAAGAGACATCCTCCCCCTGGTCCAACAATTCTGACAGAGACTGAAAATCCTTAAGTAAGGACTGGATCGTGTAAGAGGAATAAGCCGCCGCTCGAATGGAAAAGTTAGCAGCCGCAAAAGTGCGCTTCACTGCACCATCCACCTTCCAATCTACAGGGTCAGCAGGAGAGGAATCTTCATAGACCACAGTCCCATGAGATGTCATACTGGCCATCAAGGAATCCACCTTGACCGAGGAAGGAAATTTCACCGAAAAATCCTGCAGAGGATATCGCTTATTCAGGAAACGAGGAAAAGAGCCCTTGTCCACATCTTTCCATTCAGTTTCCAACACCTTCAAGACCGAAGAATGGAGGGGTAATGAATCAGGTTCAGGACGCTGATACTGAGAAAATAAATCATCCTCCAGAGGCACAGAGTCAGGTAAAACCACGGTTTTGCGTATGTGACAGAGCACCTCTTTAAGGTCGGTACCCTGCACAAAACGACCCTTGACATCAACATCTTCCTCAGCGTCAGAGTCAACAGCCGGAATGCCATCAACCCGCGCCTTCTTGTCAGGAGGAACAGGAACTCTATCCTGCAAGGCAGCTGCCATCGCAGAATTAATCATTTTCTGCAATAAATCCATAGAAGGAACAGACATCCCAGAACCAGAAGCCTCCAGGAAGTCAGGATCAGACAAACTCGAAGAACCACCCTCCATGTCACCAGCCACGAGTGAAATAACACTAGCAAGGGCCAGAAACAGCTGAGCGAGTAAAATAGCCTGAAGGTTGCTAAGCAACCACAGCCAACACCCATTGACACGCCCCCAACGGAAGTACAAAAAAGCAGGAAGAAAATCGCGCAACTGCTAATGAGGCCCCAGACCGAGAGAAGTAAGAACACCAAAGCGGGAAACAAGGACGCTCCCCGCCGCCGTCAACACAAAGAACAGCCCCAAGGTAAAAGCCTGAAAACCGGCAGGAAAAGAAAATATCCGATCGCGCAAAGTAGGTAAATCAGGACGCGCGGTCGGCAAGGGGCGCACACCAGTAACAACTCCCCGCTAAGCAGGAAGTGCAGGCGCGGCCCCGACGGAGCGGGAACACCGAGCGAACCCGTATCAAAAGGCACCATAGGTCCGCTAAAGCAGGACAAGGAGCCTGGCAAAAGAAGGGGGAAAATACAATCTTTAAACAATAAAAAAACGAAGTAACACTAACTTCCCCCCAACCCAAGGCAATAAGGGGTTTGCTCGAGCAAGACCCCAGCCCCACTCACCTGACCAGCAGGGAATGAATACTGTGGCGAGGAAGACGGACGAGGAGGTAATGGTTTGTGCACTTCTAAGTGCGCATGTGGGTAGACTGGCCATCTCAGGCCGGCCAAACACACATAGGCACTCATAGGTACCTCCAACCCGGCTGTATTACACAGCCAGGTTGGAGAAACAGGATAGATTCCATTTCTGAGCCGAGGTTCAAGTAGCCCGCTCCGGCCAATCCCTGTGCTGCTCTCATGGCATGAGAGCAGCGGGGGATTGGACAGGGAGTCTGTGATGCGACACAGTATGCGGCCGGCATCTCCAGGTAAGTCTTCCTTTAAAAAAAATTATTATTAAACTACTCCCCTGGGCTCCCCTTCCCTCGCTCCTCCCAGAACCCTTCCAATCCACCCGCCTACCACTTTTTGTTTGTGGCGGCCGCCACTGGCTCTGAGCCGCTTTCGAGTGCATGCGTGCACAGGCTCGCCACGAGGCATCCCATGGACAATACATCACTGTAGCCACATGTACAACAGACTGTTATCTACCTCTTAACACTCAAGAACCCCTATCACCTAAGATTCACTTTCTTCCCGGTACAAGGACGATTATGGCAACACTGCCTGCAAAGTTCTGGCAAACAAAGGGGCTGCATATTTCAAAGACTGCCTCAGCCCTTACATTACTAGTACAGTATTGCAGTTAGCTGCATCCAACCACATTCATGATCCCATATAGAAGAGATCCAGAATGGGCAGCAGGTTTTCGAGTGCTTGAAGACTCTCAGAGGAACCGCCTTCCTCTTGAGCTTAGACTGACTGAATCAGAAAAGGGTTTTGGTAAGGTGTTCAAAAATTGGCTTTTCATCCTAGCATAATTTCTTATCCTGAAACTCAAGCAGAAGGATGCTGTTTAGGTAGCGTGAAACATTCTTGGCCAATTGCTGCACTATCAATCCAAAATGCATCCATTCATTCTGTCTGCAGAAAGTGCTCAGGCCTACCTATTGGGCCTACGGTGAGGTCTTACCCTGGATCGTCAAATTTAGAGGTGTAGCTTTTCTGAGACCGTAGCAACTTTTAAACCTACTCAGTCTGATTGTTTACAGTTAGCACACATGCCGCAACGGAATATAACGTGCATAGCATACGTCTAATATAACATTGGATGGCAGAAAAATTAGATGACCTTCAATACTAAACAGTCACATTGTCACAATGGGCCCAGTGATGTCGCTGAGTTCCAAAGGATCAGTTCACAAGCCTGGCATTCACACATGCACAACCGCATGCCGCATTTCACACCAAGGGGCCTACACTAGATCTGGCTGCTCTGTCCCAGAAGAGTGATAACCGCAGGAGCAAAGGCAGAGGGAAAGTAAGAGACGTAGAAAAGAATTACAGTCATGTCTGCATTCTTTTTAATTTATTATCTAAACAGGAGACTGTGCTCAAAGTTGAAAGCGTTCACCGTCGTCCGGTCTGTCTGTCTGTCTGTCTGTCTGTCTGTCTGTCTGTCTGTCTGTCTGTCTGTCTGTCTGTCTGTCTGTCTGTCTGTCTGTCTGTCTGTCTGTCTGTCTGTCTGTCTGTCTGTCTGTCTGTCTGTCTGTCTGTCTGTCTGTCTGTCTGTCTGTCTGTCTGTCTGTCTGTCTGTCTGTCTGTCTGTCTGTCTGTCTGTCCTTATAATTAAATGTCTAACAAATATGGCATCACTTTTTTTTTTACAAAAATGTGATAAAACGCATATGGCACAGTCGATATATGGGTAATATTTAACTTTTTTTTACTGCTGTTTGTGCATGCCTTGGCCTAGAAAGAATCCATAGAATGTTAAAGCCCTCATATGTGTGGCCCTGTACATTGGCCGAATTTTTCCCACCTCCAAATTTACCAATACGGGGTAACATGCTCATTGCAAGTTGGACGTTGCGGGTCCACTTAGAAATGAGGAATTACCAGAAGAACTGCTTGCTATTTCCGGTCGACTCCACACTAATACCTCATTTACCTCCTTCTTTCTTCCGATAAAAGTAAAGAGATCTGCTCGTCAGTTTTTCCGCTGAGGCCTGTAACTCGCGGTATTAAAAAGTTACAATTAATAAGGGCTTCAGTAATATGTTTTGCTTCCTTTCTTTTTGCCCCCTCTTCTTTTCACGGCATGTTTATGCTGCCTTCACCTCTACCAGATATTATCACATCACTCCTCCAAGTCTTGTGTCTAAAAATATGATGCGGTGGAACAGTCTGTTGACATACCTCTGATAAGTGTTAGAATGTGTTCCTTTATCAAGATTGTTCCATTAGTCAACCTGCAAAATGCCTATTTGAAAGTCAAATCACTGGTTTAGATTTTTTCAAAGAATACATATTTTCTTGATGCTTTGTCTGGTTAAATGAATTTCTTGAAACCGGGATTTTATGGTTATTGTTGAGTGTAAAGCACGCTGACACCATGCAGGGTACATTAGTGCTTTATAAAAGTCTTCAATAAAGTACCGTAATGTCTCCAGTGTTTGAAGATAGGACAAACTTACATTTTCAACTCTATTTCACATTTTCAACTCTATCACATATCAAAGGGCCTTCTCCAGTGGCATATTTCTTCATTCCATGCTCGACAGTTTCCTCTAAATATTTTTTCAGTGTGGCACACTTTTTTTTTTTTACTTCAATCTGTGAAAGTATTTTCACATTCTTGACCCACTGATACATTAGCCCAAATCCCAAGTTTTGCCTTATGGCCCACACAATGGTTTATTTCAAGCCCCCAGTAGCATTGTAAATCTGTTGCATCCAGAAGTTTTTAGGTCTTGAATATTCTGATCTTTTCTCAAGAGCACCAACTCTCAGGAAACAAGCATTGGCATAGCCAATAGGTCTCTATTTTGGGACCTTATAAGTATTTAAGTATGCAGCACAATATCCTTAGTGCAACAACAAGTGTTGTTTGGCTAAACACTTATAAGGTCCCAAAGGCGAGACCTATTGGCTATGCCAATGCTTTTTTTTTTGTCCTCATTTGCCTTGCCCGCTATACAGGAACGCCAACCACCTTGCGTGTCTAGATTTCACTTGTCTCCTACGCCAAGACACGATTTTACTGCATTGGTGGCAGAAGAAACCTGATAGAAAGTAACCAGAGGGGGAGAAAAGAGGGAGTGGGCTTATAATAACTCCATCAAGGTATATTTCTACCTGTAGGACCATAAATGTAATGGAGAAGACCCAGTCCATGGAGTGATTGCAGGCATAATCATAGGACCGGGGGAAAAAAAAAAAACCCGAACTCTATCTCCACTGGACCAACAAGTCCCACTACTCCATGTTACGTTTGTTACATGATCTGACCAAGTCCGTCTTCGATGTCTCATATAGGGACATCAGCCAGCCTGTATGTGATGGGGCCGTTTTTTTCTACCCAAGCTTTACAGATTTGCCTCCTGGCCAAAAGAATTGCATAAAACAAAAAAGATCTAGCGTGGCCAGTGACAGCAGCTCAAATAGGTTCAACTCTTGTTCTAAACCATGAATCTTCTTGCTATATACCTTTCGCCTATATGAGGCTCTGTTGGTGATAGTTCCCCTAGGAATGCTTTCAATGCCTCCCATATAATGGCTAAGCTAGCCAATTCCAAGTTGATCTCCAAGAATGATGTTGTTTCTGCCACCAGATGGCCGACTTCATCATCTTCCAAAAGAATGGTTCAATCAAAAGACCAAGATGGATATTTTGGCTGCCTGTCAAGTCTTAAGGTAAACCTCAAGGCCGAGTGATCAGACAAGTGAGAAGGAAGATATTCAATTGCAATCAAGGAATTTTTAAGATTGTAACTGACTCAGAGGAGCTACGCGGGCATCCAAGATGGTCGCATGAGCAGAGAGCTCCCGAGACCTGCGCCGCCCTTTTGCATTTATCCTTCTAATATCCTGATTATTTTAATGGGCTTTTGAAGTTCTACTCCTGCTGATCCTGATACACTTTCCAGGGCTGATATTGGACTTCGGGAACCATTTCTACATCGTCTTTAACTTCCTGGCCTAACCCCGGACGGGACCGGGGTCTCTGCTGCTCTGGCTGGCCGAGACGCAATTTCACAACAGCGGTCAATGGACATCCTCTCCATTGGTGTCATTGTCACTTTCAGTTTCGGTTTCCCTTCTACCTCCTAATTGACTGTTCTGAAAGTACTCCTTACTTCGGACCGCGGTGGCCTGACCCGCTGTGCATTCCGGCCATAACCCTGGTCTTACAGGCTACGATTTTGGACGGAAATTCTGCTTTGGCGACCTAAAGATAACTGCCATTTACACCAGGTCCAGAGGGGCCCTTCGGGGCGCGGCTTCCAATATGGCGACTAAACCTGAAATTGAGAAGCGCAAGACGAACGTTATGGATCGATATACGCAACCGGAAGGTTCCCCCAGTGCTGCTGGCCGTAGTCTTGAGGACCCGAAGACGGACCTGGCGGCAACATCGGAGGTCTCCCTCCAGGATCTCATGCGCGCCATTGCTGGGATCAAGACTGATATGGGGCTGCAATATGAGGCCATTGTCTCGAAGATCGACACGGTGGCCGTTGATGTTACCCTCATTAGAGCGGACTTGGCTAAGACCAATGAGAGGGTCAAAGCTTTGGACCTTAAGGCCTCCAGTCTTGTTACTGATATGGCGGACGCGCAGTCGGAGATTGGCAACCATCGGTCATCGCATGATCTGATGGCCAGACGTCTGGATGAGTACGAAAATAGGGCCCGACGTAACAACATTCGCTTAGTCGGGGTACCTGAGAACAGTGGTGACACTACCGTTGACCTATTAGTGGAGGATTTAATTGTGACTCATCTTGCTCCTGCTGGACTTAGTAAGTTCTTTGCGGTCGAGCGTGCGTACCGTTTCCCGGGTGGACAGACCAAGCCGGGGGCTCCCCCGAAGCCTATTATCGCTAGGCTTTTCCACTTTCGGGATAGGGACGTTATCCTCCAAGCTTCTCGTAGGCATGGCCCATTGAAGTACGAGAACAGTTCAATTTCTATTTATCCTGATTTCACTCCTCAAGTACAGCGGCAATGGATGGGATTCCAGGGAGTGAAACGTCGATTGCGGGACTTGGGACTCAAATATGCGATGCTGTTTCCAGCTCGGCTTCGCATCGAGTATCA